>NW_008612263.1:0-2168 GCF_000691845.1 Merops nubicus | reverse complement strand
AGGGCTTGGGGGTCTGAGCACGGGTGATCCTGTCCCTGAGGGCCACCAAAAGCCCTGGGATGGCTTGCTGCATCCCTGCTGTCTCCCCGTGGAAGTGGCCCAGTTTTTGGGGCCACATGGCTACAGCATCAGGCTGGCCAGGGCGCCTGCCCGTGCGTGGCCCTGGCGAGGTCCTGCTCCCTCCAGAGCTGCCTGTTGTGGCCAAAACCAGCACCGGGGTGCAGCTAACGCAGGGGCACCGAGCTCTGCCAGGCAGAGCCTGGACCAGGCAACGTGTCCGTGGGATGAGGTGGGACCATCAGGGCTGCCTGGGTGCTAGCCACAGGGCCACGAGCCCTCGTCCAGCAGGAGCTGACCCAGCAGGCTGGGCTCAGCAGGAGCTGCCTGTCCCCCAGCCACAGCCCCGCCGGGTGGCTTTTGCTCCTCTGATTCTTTTATGTTGCCTAGGAAACGGTGGGATTCAGCACAGATCTGATTTAACCGCACGGCAGACGTCACGCAGGGCCACGGGGGAGAGGGACGGCGTGGTCAGGGCACGGGCTCTGGGCATCTCAGAGAGGGCTTAGCCCCAGCTCAGCCTTCCAAGCAGGGGCTGGCGTGGGTGCTCGCCAGCTCCCACACCCATCCCCACACCCAGGGGAAGATGGGCACGAGGTGGATGCAGGAAGACGCCGTGTTCCTGTTTGTGTCTCCCAGAGGTACTCAGCTCCCTGGCCTGGTTGCTCCCAGCTGGATCCCCTTTTCCAGGAGCATCGTTTCTGCTGGAGCTGCAGCCCCCAGGCTGGCTGGAGGTGGACACGTGCTCGTGGATGGGGATGGCAAGGGAGTGACCGTGGCAGAGTTGCAGTTGGGCACAGCTGGGACTGCAGAAGACACATGCTCCAGTGGGTTCTTGTGTCTCACTGCTGCCTTGGAGACGCCCACGCAGGGCTGTGGATCCAGTTGTCTCTTGGTCTGGGTCCCAGCGGGGCTCCCAGTCCATCCCAGTGCAGGGGAGCAGCACGGAGGAGATTCCCTGGAGGGGCAAAGCTGCTCAGACCCAACCTGCTCCCAGGCACCAGGAGCACCATCCCACTGCTCACCCCAGAAGAGACACGTTGTGTTGCTCGGGTCACTGAAGAGCTGGTCTCCACGAAGCCATCTCTCAGCCCTTGGGGACATCTCCAGGCCACAGCCTGGTCTGTGCAGGGGACTGAGCTCCATCACCACCAGCACTCCCCATCCTGGTGGGAAGCTCCTGGCTGCTATAGACAGACCAGGCTGCGTGGTGACCTTGGCACAGCCCCATGTGCCACCCCACCCTGAGAGCAGCTCTAGAACTTTGTCCTCCTGCCCCCACCCAAGCACAGGCATCTGCTTTTTGGAGACTCAAAGTGGAGCAACCCAGCAGGAGCGTGACCACAGGACTCACCCAGGATCCCTGAGCACAGCCCTGCCTCAGCCCCCTCCAAACTCTCTAAGCTCAAATTTTCCTACAAACGCAGCACGTTTGGACCTGTCCTTTAATTTCAAGGGTTCCCTTTCCCGTGGAGCTCATGCAGGAGGATTAATGCTGGGCCTGCAGCACGTTGCAGCCACAACAGAACTTTCACCACCTGCCAGAGCCGTGAGCTGCTCGACTCCAGCAGCTGGAGCTCCTTGCAAGTTCTCAGCTCACGGGCACTGAATTAGGCCACTTGCTGGGCAATTCAATTTATAGGAGCAACGGCCTACCCAACCTGAAGCAATTAATTAGAATTAAGGACTTTTAGGGGAAATAAGTCCTTGCTTTCCTTCTAATACAGAGGAGCACATGCTTGTCAGCTGTGCTGCTGCTGCTTGGCCCAGCACGCCGTGCCCTGCTCAGGGCTGGGGTCCCTCCTGGCTGCAGCTCCAAGAAGCTTTTCTTTCCCCAAAAGTGCTGATTTTAGGACCTACCTTCACCAGATGTCGGCAGCATTTCAGCACTCTCCCTCTGGGCTGGAGGCAGCCCCAGCTTGGGGGCAAGAGGACCTGCCACCCCACTGCTGGGGCTTTCCAACCCCATCTCTCCCCGGGCACACCCACCTTGAGGGCTGTGAGAGAGCAGACAGCTCCCAAAATCCCTCTGCATCCTTCCCAGGCAAGGCAGCATCCCAGCCACCCCCACCATGCTCATTTATCACCTCCTCCTCCTCTTCCTCCTCCTC
>NW_008612262.1:4724-5095 GCF_000691845.1 Merops nubicus | reverse complement strand
CCGCCTGTGCCGGGTCACCCCGCGCCGCTGGCGCCCGTCGCACGGAGCCAGCGCTAACCCTCGCCTTTGTTTGCTCCTGCTCGGGCATCACGAGGGGCCTGGGCTCTGCAGGATGGCAGCTTGGGAACATTAACTCACCGTAGGGTTATTTTATCTTCATGCTAAACTCTTCCTGGAGATGTCAGCTGCCAGAACGTGTCGTTTCTGCTTCACAGCGCTGCCTTAGCGTTTCGGGGACGTGACAGAGTGACAAGCAGCAGCATCCTTGAAGGAAGGGCTCAGTCTGGATGGTTCTCTACCAAACAAGTGTGAGCTGGGCTGGGCTGGGCTGGTCACTCGCCGTGGCTCGGGGGGCCCCTGGAGGGCGCGGG
>NW_008612262.1:302-4699 GCF_000691845.1 Merops nubicus | reverse complement strand
GAGGTAGCCAGGGTGGTGGGAACAGGCCATGAGCTGCAACGCTGCAGTGCCCGAGAGGAGCTCCCAGGTCCAAAGGCAAGACTGGGGCTGCTCCAGCTCTGCTCAGCCGCAGCGAGCACGTCACCCTGGGAGGCCACAGGGGCTGAGGGGGCTGCTGCTCCCCTCGCACTGGGCATGGCACTGCCAGAGCCAGCAAGCTTGCAGATGAAGCCACGGGGGTTTCTGCCTGTGGTGGCTGCAGGCTGGTGTCCTCCTGGCGCTCCTTCTCCCCGTCCATCCCAGGAGAGGCTCCAGCAGCCCTGCAGCCTGCACCACAGCCCCTCTTTCCCAGCACCCAGCTCTCGGGGGCAGGGAAGGTTTCCCCACCAGTGCTGGCACCAGGTGTGGATGGGACCAGGCTGGTACTACCAGCACATCGTCCTTCTGCCCCTTGTGCTCTCTCCTGCTGTGCCCTGGGGGGATGTAGAGCAAGGGCTGGTTAAATAAACACGCTTGTCTCTGAGCCCTGAGCTCACGGCAGCCAAAGAGCCCCTCTCCCTGAGCTCAGGCAGGACTTGTCCCAGTCTCACCACTTAAAAGTGTCAAAGTGTAGGTCAAGAGCATCGCTCCCTTCCAGATGGGTGTCCTCTGATAATGGCACAGCCTTGTGCTTTTGTCAACCTTGTGCTTTTGTCAAGCACCCACGGAGGGATGCTGCTGAACCCTGCTCCTGCTTTGCTCGGGGGGTTCTCTTCAGGACCCTGCGCCCCTCTGGAGCTTGGTAGAGGGCAGGGAAGGGCTGTGAATTTGGCGGATCATTAACTGCACAGATTAGTCTGTGCCTCCTGTCAGCAGCCACGGCACAGGTAAGATGGGTCTGAGTGCCAGGCTGTCGGTTAGCAGCGCCTTGGGAGGACCAAGAGAGTTTGCAGGACACCTCTGAGCACCCCCCAGCAGTGATGGCACCGGGGAGCACCCAGAGGTGCTCGGGTGCTCTCCCCTCCGTGCCCACAGCCCCACTGGGCCTCGGGCTGCAGAAGACCCCATGCAGGGGAGCAGGACCATGCAGGGCAGCAGGCTGCAGCCCAGCTGGCAGCCCCATGGGTGTGTCTGCACTGCAGCCTGGCTGGACAGCTGGCCATGTGCAGCTTTGCACTTTATCTTCACCTCTCAAGCAGCTCCTCAGGAAACACAGCAGCACTTTGCCTTCCTTGACTCAGTTTACCTCGTAAAAATCTCACTTCTCTTCCCCTTGCAAGCTGGTCCTGCAGAGGTTTTTTGGCAACACCTCCTGGCCTGCAGCACTCAGCCAGAGTCACCGGGCTGTAGAACCTTTTGCCTTCTGACATCTGTGCTGTGAACCAAGAAGGAACCTGGCCAGCATCAGCACAAGCAGCCACATCCATCAGCTCTGGTTAAACACAGACAATTATTTTGAATGTTGCTGGAAGGGTGAGAAGAGAAACCTGTGAGCACACACACAGGTCATTGCACAAGGAAAATGAAGGCAGTTAATTGCTGCAGGAGGTCCTGCCTGACCCACGGGGTGAGCGTGGCCCCCTTTGGGAGATGTGAAGAGGTCTTTGAATCCTGGTATCATATCAGCATCCCCTCCTGGTGCCACTGGAGTTACACTGGCCTTGATAAAAATGAGACCTGATTTTGAGCATAAAGCAGCTGCACGGGGTATCTTACTGCTGCCAGTTCATCTCTGCTTCACGCTGATGCCAGGGGAGGCTGATGGAAGTGAAGTCCACGTCGTTCCCCATCTGCAGAGCTGCAGAGCCCAGGACTCAGGAGTGGCTCTGATGCCAGGATTTGCCACAGCTCCCAGCCGTGCCCTCCAGCCGTGGGGGGAAGGGAGCCCCGAGCCTCCCCTCCCGACCAGACACCCCCAGGTCAGCTAGTGCAATGTCCCCTGCCCTCTACTCCCCTCTTGCAATTGTGCTGTTGTGTTCCTCATCTCTGAGTCCCAGAGCATCACGTCACAGCTCACCAGCACCGCTTCCTTCGCGGCGTGGGCACACTGAGAGCTCCAGGGCTGGGTGGAGGTCAGAACTTCAGGAGCTCAGCGGGGTGGTGCCACTGTCCCGAGCTGTCCCGATAGGCTGTGGCACTGCCCCAGCCCTGGCACCGCCTGCGGAGCCACCCGGGGTCACCAGCCCCCCACCGCGGGGCAGGGGACACGCAGCCCGTGCTGGGGACCTGGCACGATCCGAGGGAACGTCAAGCTCCTCTGCAAAATTCATAAACCCCTCGTTTTAGTATTTTTTTTCCAGCCAGCCTTGCTTTCTCATAGCTCCATCCTTCACACATGGCCTGGGAAGGAGGGAGCAGTTTGACCACAAACACGGCAACAATCAGCTCAGAGCTGGGAGAGCACTGCGGCCACTTGGGCCCTGATGGGAAGGTTTATTTCATTATTTAAGGGCAAGGAGTCACTGGGGAAAGGGTAGAAGACCACGGCATGAAGGCCCGAGGAGTCAGGGCTGTAGAGTCAGCGGGGAACGGGTGGTGACAGCAGCGTCCCCGTGGGATGTTTACAACATGACATTTTCATGCACTCTGGGTGAAAAAAAAAAGAAGACAATGCTAAAAAAGGCCGTTGGTTTTTCAGGCGCTAGCGTCACGTCTGCCTGTGCAGCAGGGCTGCAGCCAGCCTGGGACAGAGGGGCCGTGGGCCCAGCCCGAGCCGCAGCAGCACCCTGGATGAGTGAAGCTGGGCAGAGGGTTTGGTCTGGCTCTGTGGTAAGTTGGTGGGGTGCCCATAAACCCCTCTCTGTGCTCCCATCTCACAAGTCTGGGGTGTCAGGCATCTCCTGCCACTGTCAGACTCTGCTTCTCCAGACCCTGTGCTAATCGTGTGGCTCCACTGAAGTTCCCATCTCCCTTCTGGCACTGCCATGAGGAGCCGTATACCCACTCCCTGCTCCCCGAAGCCCTTCAGGCATCTCTCGGAGGTACCAGCCTTCCTCTGAGCTTCACAGTAGCTCCTCTCTTCACATCTAAGTTTTGTGGATGATGGCAGGACCCTAGGCTGCATTTCAGGGGTATTCTTACCTAATTCTGCCATTTTTCTCCTGGAAATACCTTACCCATGCATGCTAGACACGTATTAGTTATCCAGAGCTGCAGTGCCAGCAATGCCCCAGCTTGAAGCCCCAGTGAACACTATCACACTTTGCACCATTTCTTTTCATCCCCCCTTCACAGCCCCACTGGTCTGTCAGCATCCCTGTCCCCTCTGTCTGCTCCTGGTCCCTCTCTCTGCCCTTCTCACCTGTACCCCAAGCCCAGGACAGCGGGACTGGTCTTGAGGTGGGGCTTTCATGCCTACAGTACCATCAGACCAAGAGCCTCCCACTGCCCTGTGCACTGATTTACTTGCAGAGGCTAGGGGTGAAAAAAGGGAGCGTGCACGAGGATGGTCACAGCACCCTCCCCAGCCCACCCACCCATCACCTCTGTGGCTGGCGCCCCACCTGGATTTCCACGTGGAGGAGGCTCAGCTTCACGTGGGGAGGTGAACCCCAGGTGGAGGAGGCTCAGTCCCACTCAGAGCAGCGTGGGAGCAACCTGCTGCTCCATGGACCTTCTAACGCCCCGTCAGTTGACCTGCTGCTGTCTTTACTGGCACTCAGAATGGATTAGCACTAACACGAAGCCATAGGCTTGTGTCTAGAGAGGTTAAGGCACGTGCTGGGGCTGGGCTTCTCTCCTTGGTGCCACCATAGCGGGCAAAGCTGGGCAGAGCCAGGCACAGGGACCACCAGGACCACTGCAGCCTGCTGTGGAAGGGTGTGAGCTGGAGCCCTGCTTCCACACAACACCTCAAGGCCAAACAGACACACAGCTCAGCTCCTGACACCCCGAGAGTGCTGCTGCAGAGCACGTCACCCCGTGTCACCCGAGGAAAGCCGCGCCAGTGCCCAAAGAGAGGCGAGCTTTCCTCTGCAGCCAGTAATCCCAGCAGCAAGAGAAGAGACGCTGCAGAAGCTCCTCCAAGCCCGAGAACAGCTGCACTAAATCCCTTTAGTCCTCAGCAAGACATTTGTTTACAGGGAGACTAGACTCTATTACCCGGGGCTGTCTAGTACAGGCTGTCCGTGGGCTCCATCCACCCCCGCAGTACTGGTGCTGCCCAGCTCCCTTGGCCCCCTCGATGTGGGGGGGGACAGGGGCTGTGGCAGGGGATCAAGGTGGGTGTTCAAACCCGGTGTGACCTCCTCTGCCTGGAAAGAGGTCTGTCACCTGGAAGAGGTCTGTCACCCGGCGGAGGTGTCAGCAGGGGCAGGGTCCCTTTGCCCACAGTGTGACACCGGGAGCTGCTCAAGGGACAGCGGCCTCCAGGAGCTCGGCTGCGGCTGGATCAGCCCCATCCCTGGGAGGGGAGGGTCCCGTCCCCTCAAGCGGGGCAC
>NW_008612262.1:0-276 GCF_000691845.1 Merops nubicus | reverse complement strand
CCCTGGTGCCACCAAAGCGGCTGGCTATGCCAGCAGGGAGCTCCAGCTGTGCGGGCACAAACCCAGCCCCGCTCTCCTCCCGCTACCCGGTGGGGGCTACGGGCCAACCTCAGCCCTCACCTCTCGCAGCCCAAGTCCCCCTCTCGCTGCCTGGCAACGGCAGCTTTTAGTTAAGCCGTGAGCCCCGTCTGGCACTGGGGGGTCACCAGGCTGCAGGGCAGGAGTGGGGGTCTGCGCGACCCTCCCCAGGGCCCGGCACCCCCTGTGCCCGCTGAA
>NW_008612261.1:0-4052 GCF_000691845.1 Merops nubicus | reverse complement strand
TTGTAGTTTTTGGCATACTGGCATCATTTCACTGTGAATTATGCAACCTATTTCATTCATCTACAGTAGTTATCTTTTTACTTTGGGGTTTTCCCTGAGTAACGTGTGCAGGACATTTTTAGTACTACTGAGGTCTATGTTAACAGAAGAGAAGTTAGGATTTGCAGTATAATTAGTAAATAATACTAAAGAATTTACACACTCCTGTGGTCTGAGAGAAACCTCTCAAGTCCCTAATACCAGCTAGAAAATATCCTGTAGACCTGCAAAACAGAAACGCTTTTTTTGGCTAATTTTCCTCAAATAAAGCTCTCAATCTGGAGGGCTTTAACACAATCTGAATAGTGATCAGCTTCTAGCTTTATTTTGAAAAAGGGGAAATCACCAGGAAAGCAATAGCTGGTGCTAAAAGTCACACTTATTGCAAACTATCTGAAGTCCTCTGAGTCTTCCTAACTCTAACCTGCTGGTGGTGGTGAACTAGTGACATGAATGCCCTCCACAGCACTGAAATTCAAACAGAGCTCTCCACAGATGGTGGCCTGCAGCCAACCAGCAGCTGCTTGAAAGGAGGGTTCTTGCATTTCTTTCCAACCCTTTAGAAGAGCTGCCATCCTCAGTGGTAGAGACTCAGGGCTAATTTTAGCCGTTTGATGAACCGTGGTTTTCTTTTCATTTGCTCACAGGGGTTGTAAATTGCTAATGATCTGCAGCAGAAATTAATTACTGCTAATTATTCCCTTTCAGCCACCAGCTTAAATCTTCTTTTAGCACAGTGTGTGGAAGCAGGTGAAATGAAGTCCAAATCTCATTCCCTTTCCTGTCCTTGAAGTGCACAGCAGATCTTGCTCCCTCTTTGCATCTGGACTGGCTCGTTGAGGAATGCATGACAGGAGGATGTTCATCATGTTTTCAGAGGCAGAGAGGATGTCTGTACTTAAAGCCTAAAATGGGATCAAGGCCTTTCTTTTGTCACAGTCTCTTTCCCCTGGAGCTTTAAGCAGGACAAGGTGAGACTGATATCTCTTCCAAATAAATATATTGAAGAATATTCTATTTATGAAGAGAACAGTGTAGCTGGCTTCATGTAAATTTTTAGGTCACAATAATACTCCATATATACTATGTATAAAATGATGCTATTTTCTATTCAGACTGCACAGAAACACTTAGACTGTTATTGAAAACTATAACCTGCAAAATTTAAAAGATGGAGATTACTTGAAGTGACTCCAGGATAACTGATGTTGAACTAATAGGGAAAACTGAATTAAATGTAACCCAGTCTGTGGTTACCTTGCCTAAAATGGACATGGGCCTTTGAGCTACAGAGGTCTATGCAATGTCAAAGCCCTCTGGGCAGTGAATGTGGCACTTTCTGGAGTGGGCCAACACAACATACTTTCTTCAGACAAAGCAGCCCCAAGCTTCTCTCGTTTAATAGCCCAGTGCTTAAAGGACTCCTGGAGTCTGCAGAGGTGTTTTGAATCTCCTCTCTCTCTGACTCAGAGCTGTGATTTGAGGTGAAATAAGGCAATGATCTATGAGACAGGAAGAGTGCAGGTGGTTTTTCTTAGTCTGTGGTAGAAGCAGTATGTTATTCAGTGAATATTTCCAAAGAGGAAAGCTGGGGCCATCAAAAGCCCTGGTTTTAGTCGCTGTCATTTTGGGTTGAAATCTCCCTAGTGAATGTAGCCTCCTGTTGACTTTAAACCATCAAAGTGCAAAGGTAGTTCTGCTTCTTTCACCTGTACCTAGCAAGCCCTCACACAACTCATGTGATGTCAGTTGTGTCACTGGTGGGAATTGTGACAATCCTGTCTTCCATTGCTTTTGAAGTCACAGGCTAAAAATCATCTCTCTAGCACACTTCATCTTTTTGACACAAACTATGTAGCTAGAATGTTCATTTATTGAAAGGAGTGATGTTAACATCTGAACAGGGACTGAGAGCAGTTAATTTCTGTGTTGTTCTTAATGACAGAAATCTGACCTAATGAGTGGTGTTATTTCTGTGGAGACAGCTCTTCATCTCCTCGTGTGTCTCTGTTAGGAAACACAAAGAACATGGAGCATGTATAGGTCCTCAGCAGCATCTCTTGTAGTGGAGACATTACAAGTACCATCCTCTTCATCAGAGAGCTCTTGGGGAGGGCAGTGGGCTTTTTTCTGCTGCATCACAGGAGGTGCAACCCTTAGGCTGGTGTCAGTGAACCACATGCTGAGACATCTCCTCTGCTCCCTCCAGCACCTGCTGCTCCTCCACAAGAAACCCAAACGATGGCCCACCTCCTGAGGGGTGTTAAAGAGACTTGCTCTGCATAGCTCTGTACCTTGAGAGCTCATCTGCAGACTTCATTACAACAATTCCTGAGGATCATTTGACTGCGAACGCTCCCTCTCTCTTCCAATGAATCAGTCATTAACCTGAGCAGTGTTGGTGTGTTCTCACTGTGCATTTCAAGCAGATTAATAAACAAGAGAAGAGTTAAGAGCCCATCCTGCATGCTGTGATGTATTCCTGTGTTGCTGGATCTAGATAAACACCGTGACACTTCATTGTGCCGTGAGAGATTTATGAAGGAATTACAGTGTGGGAGAGAAGAGAAAGAGAGGCTTGTGCTGAGATGTGCTGATAAATAATCAAAGCCAGACAGAGAAATGGGAGCAACGTGCATCCATGTGCACATCTGAAAAGCAAGCATCTGACAATGAGCTGACACGTGCCAGGCAGCAATCTCTCTCCATTTCTTCTGTCACGTCACTGTGGTTCTCAATGACTTTGAATCATTCTGGGAACAGTCAACATCAGTGTGTTAAAAGGAGGAAAAGAAGACAAAAAAAAAAGCACATGTATGAGAGGAGCTCTATTTGATGTGTCTTTTTAGGTGACTGTTGTTAGGAAGCATATGCCAAAGCATAGTCCTATGTCTTATGAGGTCCTTGACTTTTTGAAAACACTCTAATAAGAAGAAAAAAAAACAGGAAACAACTGAGTTATTAAAAAATCTTACTTCTGGCAACGTATAAAATGACTTGGGAGTGTCCTCTCTCCTTAAAAACAAAACAAAAACACTTGAACATCTTTTTGGTTGAATTTTTTCTTGGCCAGCAGTGCCCAACCAGTGGCCCGTGAGACTCTCAGGTACTTGCTAGAACATATTCCAACAAAAACACTTGAACATCTTTTTGGTTGAATTTTTTCTTGGCCAGCAGTGCCCAACCAGTGGCCTATGAGACTCTCAGGTACTTGCTGGGTACTTGCACATATTCCTGTGAACTTGTCCAAGAAATAAGATGTTACATGCAATGCTGTCATGGCTCAAGGTTCCTGCTTTCAACAGTGGAAAGCTGGAGCACTCTGCTTCAGGGCATGGCAACCCAGCTGGCAGGTGTAGTGAGGGTGATGTGCATTCCCTTGGAGCAGGGGTAGAATTGGCCATGGCAGGGTCAGGCCACTTGCCAGCTGACTCTTGCAGCAATGCTGGCACTTTGTCAGGCAGTGGAGTCCTCTAATGACAGCCAGGCCTGTTTTTCATTACTTGATGACTCCTGGGTGAATGAGGAACCAGGTATGACAAGCACAGCAGATGACACTGGGCTCCTCCACTCTGCAGTTGGCCATAGGAGCAGATAAACTCTCCAGCTTCAATCAGCAGAGAACAGACACCAGCTTTGTAGCTGTCTCAAACAGGAGGTCTGGAAAATAATCTTTCCTAGCAAACATGAAGCACTTCAGAGTCTCCTGCTTAAGTTGGAGGACCTGAGCCTTCAAGTCCTCAACCTGGAGTGAACCTTTTGTGAGTGAACCATCTCCACTTGAGTAGCTGCTTAGGGAGGTGCCCAGATGGCATCTGGAAAACCTGCCCATCTCAGTGCCCCTGCACCAGGCATCCTGGAGCTTGGCACATCACTAGAGGGCTCAGCAGCTTCATTTTTCATCCTTCCTGACATATGTAGAGCTTCAGTTGTGACACAATTAATTCAAGCCTTTAACAAGGGCTGGACCTGGGTCTTTGTAGAGCTGAATGGGTTATATTTTGTGTTTTAGG
>NW_008612260.1:0-207 GCF_000691845.1 Merops nubicus | reverse complement strand
CACTCAAGAGGCCACACACAATACATCATGATGATTGATTGCATGCATGTTACGCGCGCTGTCCATGCACCCCTTTAAGCTTGCTGATTTGCTGTGGTTCTAAGCTCCCTCTTCTCCCTTATCTGAGCTCTCTTCCCCTTATCTGGGCCGGCCGATATCCTGTTTTTCTCCCAGTAAGGCATTCTTTTATGCTGACGCCCTTAGTTT
>NW_008612259.1:6376-7089 GCF_000691845.1 Merops nubicus | reverse complement strand
CTTTCTTTCCTTTTGAAGACTTATAAATAATTTGCTTTGTTTGCCGAGTGCTACTAGAAAGTGTAAAGATACCTCATTCAGACTCACCTCGGGCTCATATCGTGTAACTATCACTTCTGGGTTTTGTTTGAAGGAAGACAGAATTATGAACTAGGTAATTAAAGGAGTTAAGAATATTCTTCAGTTTTAAGGAAAAAAATCTATAGAATGTTTACTCACATGTTACAGAAGCAATAAAGAAAACAGCATCTGCTGCACTTGTCAAGAGCAAGAATCAAAGTATAGAACGAAGTTTGCAGCACCCATATTTACAAAACAAGAGCTCTTAATAAAAGAGCCATTCTGGTTTTAAACAAACATTTTTGATAAAGAATGGTTAGACTATTCACTTCAGTAGCATCCCCAGATGCACTTTTTATCTCACTACATAAATCAAAGGGAAAGGCTTTTGTTCTGGAATTTCCCATTTTGGGTACAAGAGTTAAAGAGGTACAGCGGGAAGGACGTTCCTCGGGATACTGTCGGAGCGGAGCCCAGCGATTTGCTGTCTGTCCCTTCGCTGTGAGTGTCCTCCTCTGTATCTCACAGCCTTTGGAAACCTCCTGTCTGAGCTGCCCTCCCAGCAGGTGGCAAAGCCAAGCGCTTCTCCTCGCCGGCAGTGAGCACCCGGCCCATGGCCCGCACGGTGAGATCTACACACACACGCACGCACG
>NW_008612259.1:0-6060 GCF_000691845.1 Merops nubicus | reverse complement strand
CTGCAGCCGGAGGTCCGTACTTCCCCCGACTGCCCCGGGGCAGGGCTGGAGGCACCGCTGGTGCACAGAGCCCGGGCACCCCCGGGTTTGCCAGGGAGGGGGTGTCCCACGACCCTGCATCTCCAGCGGCCCGGGCAGCCCTGGGGACAGGCCCTTCGCAGCAGACCCCGGCAGCGCTTGCTGGTGCCTCTAAAGCACGCGTGCAGGCATGCGAGGAGCGTGGCCCTGGCAGGGAGGGGGAACAGCAGCCCCCCGCTCCTGCTTCCTGCTGCCCTCTCCTCGCCCTCCCGTCCCGTTGTGAGCGGCCTGCGCTGCCCCTCTGGCAGCTCCTCTGGAGCAGAGCCCCGTGGGTGAGCCCTGCCCCATGGCCTCAGCAACGGCAAAATCAGACTCCTGTTCTCCAGATCAGTTTGCCCTCAGTGCACCACGGTTTTCATTAAGTAAAATCTGTGAATGCTGACGTTTTCCAGTTTGATTTTCAGAAAGGCAAAGTGCAAGACCTTGCTTGAAGTCAATGGGAGCTCAGGCTATAAATAGGGAAAAAAACATTTGTCTTGTATGTACCACCTACAGCAAATTACAGGAATTGGAACTGGGAATATTTCTGTCAGGGAGCTGGTGTCATTAACCCTCTCACTTCCATGACACAAATATAAAGCAGCTTCTAAATCATCTAAATAGGACAAGGCAGAACCACAGTTTCCTTTTCAAAGTTCAGGAAGATGTCAGGCTGTACTTGTCTGTTCCATCTCAACCTTCCCCATTATAAGTTTTTAGCTGCATCTACATTATTCCTTGAGTAATACAGATACTGAGGGTTTTTCAAGCATTATTTTGTTCTACAGCCTGGCTTTCAGGTTGATTAAGTATCTCCTGTCCTTCATATCCACCATGATAACTGCATTTTTAATTGAGAGTCCATAATATATAAGCATTGAAAGGACTCTCCCACAAGAAGACTGCCATCATTAATCCCTTCCTTCCTATTCCTCTCCTCCCCACCACCCCTAATAAATACCTGCATGGATTTATCTTCACTCTTGGATACCAAGAGGCATCTCGTAGTTAAACTGATCTAGTCCAAGAAACGCTACCTACAATTAATACGTTATCACATCCTGGGCTGCCCCCCAGCAGCATGGGCAGCAGGGCAGGGAGGGGATCCTGCCCCTCTGCCAGCTCTGGGAGCCCCCCCTGCAGTGCTGGGGCAGCTCTGGAGTCCTCAGCACAGCAGAGCCAGGGAGCTGCTGGAGCGGGGCCAGAGGAGCCCCAGCAATGCCCCGAGGGGGGAACCCCTCTGCTGGGAGCCCAGCAGGAGAGAGTTGGGCTGGGGCAGCTGAGAGGAGAAGGCTCCAGCGGGGGAGACCCCCTGGGGGCTGACAGGATCTGAAGGGGTCTATAATAAAGCCAGGGAGGGACTTTTTACAAGGGCTTGTAGTGACAGGACAAGGGGTAATGGGTTCAAACTGGAAATGGGGAATTTAGGTGAGAAACTAGGAAGAATTTCTTCCTTGTGAGGATGGTGAGGCACTGGCTCAGGTTGCCCAGGGAAGCTGTGGATGCTCCATCCCTGGAGGTGTTGAAGACCAGGTTTAACAGGAAGGGACTTTGATCAACCTGGTCTAGTCAGGGGTGTCCCAGCCCCTGGCAGGGGGAGTGGAACAAGATGATCTTGGATCAAATCTAACCAAACATGCCAGGCTGAGGTGAGGCACAAAGATCACAAGGTTTTTCCAGCCACACCAATGAAACAACACAGCCACGTAGTTCACTGCTGACTAACTCTGCACCACACTACTGCAACCCAAGGGGTTAGTCTGAAAGGCAGAACCCCCACTCTGAGGGAGCTCCCTGCTGGGAGGAGGGGAGGAAGGCCTTCTCCCCTCCTCTCAGGGGTTTGGGGCTGCAGGGTGCTGTGAGTGATGCTCTGTCATCGTCTAGTTCCAGTTTTGAAATCCAATCCACTTCCACCTCTGCCGTGCTCTCTTTGTTTTTAGGCAGCAAGAAATCTCTAACTTTGTACCCTGGTCCTCCTGCCACACAGCAGCAGTGGCCTACACAAAATCACATTGGACTGTTTGCAGTCCAGAGCTGAAGGCAGCTCAGGATGAAATGGGCATACCTGTTAATTAGGGATCTCGAACCATTAGTGACCAGTGACCACCCCGTGGTCAAAGGCTGGACACTTCCAGCAGGTGTCGAGGGGCTTCAGCAAAGATGGCTCCATTTTAGAAGAGATTTGCTGAGCTCAGGAAAAGGTGCTAGACACCCATAACTGGCACTTTTGGCCCAAGTAAGAGACCTTGCCAGGGAGAGGAGGCCTAGATGGCTGTATATTTAAACATCTGAGAAGCTTTTCCATCCCCCCTGCTCACAGCTGTATTTGTGAAGGGAGGTGGTGTCAGAGCACTCAGCACACTGCCCTGCAGGGCCTGCCAGCTCGTCACACACCCACAGCAGTCCTACAGCATCCCCTGCTTTACACAGGGTCCTCTTGGCATGGTTGAATACTGGTGATGCTGCATGTCTTCAAAACACGTCCGAGACCCTTTGTGCCCACCTCAGCCACTACAAGCCAATTGCCTGGCACTTCACACACTGTTATATTCTGTGAGATGATACCTGTGGAATCTGGAACAATGCATTTCAAATTGTCCATCAGGTTTCAGTTTCCTTCAATAGCTTTCACATGAATAAATGGCATTGTGAGTATAACTATTATTAATGCTATTATGCTAATATGACAGAATTAGAAGCTGCTTACATTTTAAAATTGCTTTGAAACTGAGCTTGAAACAAACAAAAAAACTCATTTATATTCTCTCAGCCCTTTTCTCTTCGTCATCTCCTGAGTGTGTCCCCACTACAGCATGAGGTGAAGCCCATGGCCAAAGCAGCAGCACATGTGCTCTAGATGCCTTTTCACAAGGCTCGTGCTGTGAACATTCACCTTATTTTTTGGTTCTCCTAAAGACTGCCAGTGTCGTTCAACTCCACAGCCATGAACTGGGTGAGCTGTTTGAGGTACACTAGGAGTAGAAAACAAACCATCCGGAATTTAAGTTGAACTTCAGCAATTTGAAAGCAGAATTTTCTATGTATGCTTTTATTAGTGTAGAATTGAGAACAAAGAGCAGTGTCTCTCCTTCCTCCTCCTCCTGCCAATGCCACAGTTGGGGTTCACTCCTCCTGAAAACCTCTGAGCCAAGCGAGGCAGAACCTGCTATTAATGGGCCACCAGTTGACCCAGGGTTTGGAGCTACTAAAGAGCACATTCAAGGGCAGAGATGGGGAGGACAGCCAGTTATTCACATCCTGCTGTGCTTCTAGAGCATTCAGTGATGTGCAGGTTTGGGTCCCCAGTTATCCAAGAACCCTGATCTTTCACCCTTCATCTCTAATGTTCTTCAGGCCTTTGACACACCACATGCCAGTGAAAAACAAAGGAACAACAAAATAAGGGATGGAGAACAAAAAACCCCACCAGACTTTGAGGCTATTGTGAGGCAAACGTGCTCCCAAGTTCGATGTCTGCATGGCATGGTTCATAGTGGGACAGAAATAGCATGTCCTGGGGATTTAAGAGTCATTGGAAATGGGTAACACCATAAAAACTTCTGCCAACTGGAAGCACTTCTAGGGTTGGCTGGAAAACAAGAATCTAGTTTTGTAATTTGTTTTGCTCCACATCAGGACAAAACTAAGACCTATTGTAGTTTTGTGCAATCAAAACAAAATTAAATTCATAGACAACCCAGAATGGCCACCAGGTCAGGGTTAGCACTTCCCTTGCCCCTCTGCAGCCCAGGTCAGTGTCCTAACCATGGAGCTGTCTTGCAGTCTGTCTCCCACTCTGCCCATCCAGAACTGCGATGAAACCTTCCACGAATTGCCATCAGAATGATACATTGCTGCATAAACGTTATATTCTTGACCATGGCAATTAAGAATCAAAAAATTTCCCAAACTGCTCTGAGAACCATTTTTTAATTCTTTAGTCACTGCCCCAACCCCAAATTCTGTTTTTCACAGCTCTGAAATCTATTGAATCTATATCAATCTGAGTGGGTGCCTTTTTGATGAGGAAGGTGATAATGGAACTTCTCAGAACATTTTAGCATGCCTCAGACACAAGAAGTGTCCAAAGAGTGAGCATCAGTGTAAGCAGAAAGTTAATTCTCTAACGGGGCTGTCCCCTCTGCTCCTGACCTCTGCCCTGGGTGACTGGCAGCCTCCTCCTCTCTCAGCACCCCAGCACCGACGGTGCCACAACGCCCCAGCTCGGGCGCCTGGTCCTGGCTCCTCCTCGGGGCCTTCTGCAGGGCTCAGGGGGAGGCCCAGGCTGACCCCAGGGCACCTTCCACCTCGTGCTCTGCCTCACGCCTGACGCAGCACAGCCGGGACTCAACCCTCCACCCATTAACCACCAGCAAAAAGCCCAAGTGGAGAGACCCCTACTCAGAGGAGGGCAGTCGCTGGAGACATTCCTGAAACAGCGTCCTCGCCAGTCACGTCTGCACTGGTGTGGACAGGAGAGAACTGGTTCAGGCTCCCCACGGCCTCCGAACACCACCGCTGGGCTTTGGGTCAGGTCAGGCTGCCCTGGGCATCAGGGCTTGTACAGCACAGCTTCTGTGAGGAGTTCCTGCTGGCCCATGTTGGAGCCATCTCCTGGGGGAGCACGATGGGAGGAGATTTGCCTGGAACAGCAAGAGGAGTTGTTCAGGGCTCCTGCGAGTGAAACCCTGAGCTGCTGTGCTGGGAAAGGTGCTCAGCGTTCTGGTGGGGACAGCAGCTGGAAAGAAATTTGTAACTATTGTCGTTAGATAGTTTTTTAAATCCCCCTCATATCATCTGCAGATCAGGCACTTCATCTCTCACACAGCTCACAGGGACGAGAAGCCCTGGGACAAACCCCCCTGCACACTTTGAATCCCCACCAAGAGCTGCCCGGTGGGGAGGAGGAGGGAGCAGCTCTGGCAGTCCCTGGTCCCTGGGGACGACTCCCCCACTCTGTCCAGGGCCCCCCTCACCCCAGGTACCAGGATGTGAGGCAGGAACATTGTGGTCAGGAACAAGCAGAGATGTTTATTGGATCTGTCAGTGTGAGGCGTTCTGAGGCGCAGCAGCCCGGAGGAGCCCAAGCCCTGTGCTGCTCTGCCAGGGCTGCAGCCCAGGCTCCCGCACTGCTGGGACAACCTGCTGTGCACAGAGCAAGACACGTGCTGGGAACGGGGACACCTCTGCTAAACAAAACCCAAACTGCCCCAACGGCTCAACCCCCACGTCCAAAGCTGGCAGGCACTTCAGTGTGCTGTGTCACAGGCCACCTTCCCCAAGGGGACCACATCTCTGGGCTTCTGGCTGGTACAGAACAGGCAGACCCAGTGAGATGTCCCAAACCCTTTGGAAGGTCCCTTGTGTGGCCTTCACGCAGCTCTCCACCATGCAGGACCTGGAGGCAGCAAGACGAGTCTGTGACCAGTGAGAATCTGCACTTTCCACGGAGAAGGTCCCAGCTGCTCCTCCACGAGTACCAGAGGTGCCTCTTGCAGCCTCTCCTCCACGGTGACGGGCCAAGGCCGATGTCAGCCATGGCTGGCTGTGCTTCGCTTCTCCTGGCACGCTGCGGCTCCTGTCCTGGCAGTGCCCAGGTCCAGGCACCCCACGCCTGGGGGGTCTTTCCTTCCAACTGGGTGCACGGCAGGTGTGGCATCCCCAGGTGAGAGCCTCAGGTCTTTGTTCGTACCACCTGTTGTGGGCTGAGTTACGTCCTTCGTGGGATCATTGGGGGTAGTGTCAATTATGTACCAGCTGATGGATCTGTTTGTACTCCCAGTGATCATTCATGGATTGTCCTTGTCTACAATACAGTCTGTGCATTGGTTCATCTTCCTGCTGGTGGTGGTATCGTTTTTGCTGGGCCTGGTCATTGGCCAAACAGCTCCACAGCAGGCCCAGCCCCGAACCCGGCTGGCTGGGGTCACCCAGGACAGGCCATCCCTGGGGGGGCTGAGGGTGAGCCCAGCACCCACCAGCCCAGGCGGAAGGGCGGCAGAG
>NW_008612258.1:0-574 GCF_000691845.1 Merops nubicus | reverse complement strand
GCACCCCGTATCCAACCTGGGCACCCCATACCCACCCTGTGCCCACTCTTGGCACCCTCAGACCCACAGGCACCCCACAACCATCCTGGGTACCCCATACCCGCCCTGGGGAGTTCAATGCCCATGGGCACCCCATGCCAATCGCAGACACCCTCAGACCCATGGGCACCCTGTACCCAGCCTACACACCTATGCCCATCCCATGCCCCCCTCTGTACCCATCCTGGGCACCCTCACGCTTGTGGGCATCCTATGCTCACCCCAAGTGCCATGACACCCTGTGGGCACCCCATGGCCACCCTGGGGACCCCAGTGTCACCCTATGCCAACCTCTGACACTCTCATGCTTATGGGCACCCCACATCCACCTGGGCACCCTCATTCCTATGGGCACCCTGTGCCCACCCACAGTACCCTTAAGCACTGGGGGTACCCCATAACCACTGTGAGAGCACCTGGGCACCCCATGCCCACCCTGGGCACTCTAAGCCCCATGGGCACAAATTCCCACCCTGTGCCCACCCTAGAACCTACGGGCATCCCTTGCCCATCCTCAAACCCACGGGTACCCCAT
>NW_008612257.1:0-1019 GCF_000691845.1 Merops nubicus | reverse complement strand
ATTATTATTTATTTATTTTATTATTTTTGAAAGTCTGTTCACACTGAAGAGTGCTCAGTGTGCTGCTTTATGCTTAAACACTAGTTGACAGATCTAAAGTAAGGAAAAAAGCTCCATTTTCAATGAAGCTGACATTGGCAGAAGGGTGAGAAGTGGTTTTTTGCACTAAAAGAGAGTTCAGAACTGACACCTGCTTTCAGCAGAATGATATGTTAGAGTTGATAAGCTTGAATAACCTCAGAACACTGCCAGGCAAAAATTTCTTGGGAGGTAGAGGAAGCGAAGAAATTCCTCAAAGAAACAATGCCAAAGCTAAGAGAAAGAAATTAGTATTACATGCATTTCCAGTGCAACCGCTGTTGTGTGCAATAGCAGACCAATCTGACTCAATCGTACATTCTTTATTGCCTTAAATAAAAGAAGGAAGCATTGGAGGGAACAGGTGGACCCAGTCTATTAATGCATGCCTCCGTGACTGGTGTCACCACCGTAATTTTGTGTTTTGTTTTGGTTTGGTTTGGTTTGGGTTTTTTTGACAATGGGATGGCCTACACAGCATTAGGTTTTCTAGTGTCACATTCACCTTTCCAAAAGGGGGAAGAGGGTCTTTGCTCAGGATCTTGCAGGGCTGGTTGACAGGGCTTTAAACTAGACTTGAAGGGGATGACAAGATGTGGGATGACATACTATGGCTAGAGGGACAGGGTGCTAGTGAGAACCCTCAGCCTGTTGCTCTGATGTGTGCTGGGGACACTGCAACACACTTGAAGTCTTATGGAGGTGGGCCAGGGCCTTCTGAGATAATAGGAACCAACAGGGAAACACCAGTGCCTCAAAAGCATTAATTAATTACATTAATCAAAAGCATTAATTAATTAAAGTGCCTCAAAGGAATTAATGGGTGTTCCTTTAAGAAAGTGACATGGCCAATAGCCCAGGTGAAGTGCCTTCACTCAGGAGACTTCTTAAACCAAGTAATAGCCCTACCAGAGGTGTCCTGGTTTGGTGTAAAATAGAGC
>NW_008612256.1:0-736 GCF_000691845.1 Merops nubicus | reverse complement strand
TAGCCTTAATATGTGAAAATGTTACAGGCATTTATCTGAAAGAGAAAGCATGACATCTTCTAAAGCCATTTTCCTTTACAGGGTCAGAGAGCTGAAGAAAGGGATTAAATGTTCTAACCCTGTCACAAACAGGCGTCGGGCAGCTGGCACCGTGTCTCCAAAACGTGTCGGACCGCGCCAAAGAAAGTGAAACTAGGCATCCAGTGTCCTTCAAATGCTACAAAACCAAAGGCATGTGCTGCAGCACTCCAGCCACTGAGTGGCCCTTTCACCTCTACCCCAAAGGCAACCAACAAAGGACATGCCTACAAAGGATATCCCAGCTCACCATGGTTCCACCACATTAGCCCAATTAAGGGAGTCCTACAGATAGCACATCCCTCGAAGAAGAAAACTGATCTGTCCCCCCACTCTGAGAACTCCACTGCAAAAGATTTTGTCATCAAAAATGCTGCCATGGCAGAAATAAAAGAAAATGGCCAGAGAGACAAGTATATTCAAGACAGACCACATGCCCAGTGCCTGGAAGTTCAGACAGTGGAACCTGTTCAGAAACAGCTTGTTTCTAGAGATGATCTTTCCTTTGGAGACGGAAGTCTGCCTTCCGATGACGGACAGGGATGGGGGAAAAACCTTTGTTAAGCAATATGGTGGAACCTGGATAAATCTGCCTCTACTTCAGAAGGAAAGGGAAGAGCATTTAAGTCTTTACCACCAGCAGCTTCAGCAGCCACCT
>NW_008612255.1:0-1194 GCF_000691845.1 Merops nubicus | reverse complement strand
CCCCGGCCGCTGGCCTCCAGCGCGTCGCCGCGGTGCAGCGCCAGCTCCTGCCGGGAGTGGTGCAGGACTCGCTCCGGCTGCTTCAGGTCGCCGTAGGTGGTGGCCAGCGAGACGTGGATGATGGCCAGCTCCCGGGGGGCCGCCCCAGCTCCTGCGCCAGTCCCAGCTGCCCAGGCACCCCCCGTCAGGGCCCCTTGGGGGCGTCCACCCCTGCATGGAGGATGGTATTTGTCATCTTGGGGACGTCAACCCCACCTCGGGGACCCTGTCCCACACCTTGGGGACACCACCCTATCCCCCACCTTGGAGACACCACCCTATCCCCTAGGACCCTGTCCTCCTCTTTGGGGACACAGTCCTGCCCCTTGGGGACATCACTCGTCCCCGGGGTACCCTGTCCCTCTGCTTGGGGACATTGCCCCACCCTTGGGGACACTGTCCTGCCTCTTGGGGACCCTGTCCCCACCCCTGCGGACACCATCCTGTCCCGTGGGAACACTGCCCTCAGCCTGGGGACACTGGCCTGCCCCTTGGGGACACTGTCACACCCTCTTCCCCCTTGGGGACCCTGTCACACACATCCCCCCTGCCCCTTGGGGACCCCGTCCTGTCCCCTGGGGACACCACTCCCCTCTTGGGGCCCCATCCTCCTCTTTGGGACACCGTCGTGCCCCTTGGGGACACAGTCCCCGACCTTAGGAAGACTGTCACCCCCTCTAGGGACACTATCCCCTTCTTGAGGACCCGCTCTCGTCCCCTGGGGACACTGCTCTGCGCCTTAGGGACACTGTCCCTCCAATGGGGACACCCTCCTGCCCACTGGGGACACCATCCCCACCTTGGGGACACCATTCAGCCCCTTGGGGACATTGCCCTCAACTTGGAGACACCAGCCTATCCCTTGCGGACCCTGTCCCAGCCTTCTTGGGGACACCATGCTGCCTCTTGGGGATGCTGTCCTGCCCTTTGGAGACCCTCTCTCCTACTCTGGGGACACCATCCTGCTGCTTGGGGACCCTCTTCCACTCCTTGGGGACATCCCCCCCACCTTGGGGACACCATCCTGCCCCTCGGGGACATCATCCACCCCCTGGGGACCCCGTGCTGGCCCCGCTCACCTGCCCCTGGCAGTAGCCCACGGCCTGGGCGAAGTGGCCATGCCTGGAGCAGGTGTCCCCGAGGCGCTCGCTCGGG
>NW_008612254.1:0-573 GCF_000691845.1 Merops nubicus | reverse complement strand
TTCAAACCCCAGCATTTCAAGGGTGCAGTGGGGTGACAAGGTGCCTCAGTGAACAGGGGCTGGCTGGGGACCAAACACAGGAGCAGCTACCCCCTAGGAGGGCTCCGAGGTGGAGGTAAAGGGGATCTGAAGGAGAGTGGAACAGGACTAGGAGCTGCTTGTGCACCAGCCTCCCAACAAGCTGCTCTCTGGGGCTTGACATCCCTCCAAGCACTCTTCCCACAGGGAGCAGCTGGCATGGGGTGCATGGTGTCCATGTCCCTGGTGTCCCTGTCCCCGGCATCCCTTGCCCCCTCTCCATGCCAGAACTGTCAGAGGGCCCTCCCAGCACAGCCCTCGGGGACCCCCCCAGCCAGCAAAGCCCATCCCCCCCCAAAAGCGTGGCAGAGCCAAGGCTGCCAACGTCACAGCATCGGAGGGGTTAAGAAAACCCAACCTGCCGCAGGAGATTTGAGCAGAAACTCCGCTAGAGACCTTGAAATCCTGTTAATTGATGCCACACATGTGCTGCATTTAACCTCTGCCCTTTGCTGTAATAGTTTACACAAGTGGCACGAAGGCCGAGGTCTCCCG
>NW_008612253.1:0-3251 GCF_000691845.1 Merops nubicus | reverse complement strand
GGCGCTGCCCTGTCCCGCTCTCTCGCTGCGCGGGCCCCGTGCCGCCCTGCCCGGTCAGGTGCTTTCCTGCAGGACACAACTGATCTGGAGTTGCTCTGTGTTTCCAGGTCTCTTGTTGCATTGCACTGGTCGATGTAGAGTTGCACTGTGCAGCGCTTTGCTGCCGGGTCCGGTATTGCACAACGCTGCCTGACCTGGACTTGTGTTGCGTTGCACGGCTGTTGCACAGCACGGCTGCACAATGCTGTGCTGCCGGGTCCTGTACTGCATTGCTCTGCCTGATCTGGAGCTGGGTTGTACTGTGCTGCCTTTCCCAGTCCCCTATTGTATTGTGCTGCCTTGCCCTGCGTTGTATCCCGTTGCCTGTTCTGCCGTTGTGTTGGTGGTTGCACTGCACTGTGCTGCTGGGCACTGCGCTGGGTTACACTTTCTGGTCCTGGCTTCTGTTGCCCGGTCTTACACTGCATCTGGGTTTGCCCTGCTCTGTCTGCCATGAAATTGCGCAGCTCTGCTTGTTGCTGCCTAGTCCACATTGCTGCCCATTCCTGCCCCAGCCCGTGCTGCCCAGGGGTGTCTGCTGCCAGCTTGTGCTATTCCATCCCGCCTGGTCACCACGTGCTTGCTGTATCCCGTGCTGCCCGGCTCTCCATACAGGTTCCTGGTCCCTCGTGGGGTTGTGCTGCTCGGCCTCCTCCCTGCTGCAACTCTCTGTGCTCTGTTGCATGCTATGGCCTTTTCCTCTCCCAGGCTGCAGTCCCTTCATGTGGAGAGCCTGTCCCCTGCAGAGTGTTCCCAGGGTCCTGCACCACTGTGCCCAGCTCCCTCTGTGCTACCTCTAAGCTGCCATTAATCCCAAAGACGTGGCCCTGTGTGGTGCTTTGGGACAAATCCTACCCTGGGTGCCAGCAGCCCATGGCGGTGCCCAGGTGGTGCTGCAACCCAGTAGGGGCTCCCCAGGGAGATGGCTTGAACAGGTAAAGGGGAATATTCAGAGATGGTGATCCAGCTAGCAGGTGTGGGGGCCCCCAGGGTGGTGGGGGTATGGAGGAATTCCCAAGGTGGGGAGTGCATGTGGCCCTGGGAGTGTCTGGGATGTGGGGCACAGGCATGCGTGGGGGAGAGGTTGGCACAGGGGATTTCTGCCCCACCCAGCACCCCTGTAAAGGCCATAGGAATGGGACCAGCCAGTGTCCCTTGGATAGGGAGTGTTGGGTGCAGCGAGGTGGCAGACACCCTTCTTTGTTCTCCTTCCCCCAACTACTATGGAGGCTGCCAGGCACCCTCCCCTGAATGGGGGTGTGGGGACAAGGGACCTCTGCAGTGGGGCTGGGGGCCAGACTCTGAGATCTATTGTCACTCAGGGAGGGTGCCTGAAAGGAGGATTGTTCTGTCTCTCTCTGGGTTGCTGAGGATGTTGGTATTTTAGGTCATTAAACAGCTCTGATTTGGGGGGGTCACGACCCTGGCAGGCCCTGAATAGCTATTGTCCCTTTTCTTCCCCTGCTGAATGGGAGGCCGGCCGGCTGGCTGTGCTGGGCTTGGGGGATCCACGGCATTCCCACACCTCCACCCAGATGCTGCCGCTGCTGCCCTCCCCGCCTCACGCTCGATTAGGATAAACCACAGCCCCACTCCCATGCGGCCCCACTCGGCGCCTACAACGCCCACGGCTTTTTTCCCCAGGGTGCCCCTTCAGAGGATGGGGATGGGTGGCCTGGCTTGCCTGGGGTACAGCTGCACCCCATTCTCCATAGCAAGGGTACTCAATGTGCACCTGTCATCAGCACTAATAAGCTCTTCCTTGTTAGCTCACTTTTTCATGGGAAGTGGCCTTGTGTGGGGAATCAATGGTGGTGGCTGTTTCCAGCAGAGAGGTGGGGGTGAAAAGGGACTGAAATTCTTGCAAGCTTTACAAGACACGTGGTGAAAAGCTGAAGAAGCAGGATTACTATTTCTTGAGCTTTCTTGTTCCTACCACTGGCAGCACGGCCGAGCCATGGGCTTTTGTAGAAGTGCCTGAAGGCAGTGGCACTCATGAGCTCATCTCACTTGTTAACCAAACAATTCTTGGGTGCTAGTAGCATGTTCAGGACGGGACCTGGAGGCTGAGCCCAGCCACATTCAGCCTGCCTTGCTGTGCTGTGAGATGTCCCAAAGAGGAAGGCTTCCTCTTCATTTAGCAGTTTCCGAAATTTGTGTCTGTGTTTTGAATGCGTCCTAGTTGACTGAGAGTGGTGGGAAAGGAAACACAGAGGAAAAAGGAGGATGCAAGCCACAGAGCCTTTGCACTTTTCGTTCTCATCCCACTCTTAATGCTCACTCACATAGGAGCAGGAGCTGGGCGTAGGACCCTGCTTGAACTCTCTTTCTTAGCCTTGCAGGGATTTTCCCTGTGCTGTGGACTGGGTTTTTGTCACAATCTGGTTCGGTAGCTACAGACGGTGAGACTGGCACAAGCCCGGCTCCTCTGCGTGCATGGGTGCCTGCACATGTCACCACTGCAAGGCTCAGAGCTGCTTCTTAAATCTTTTATTCCTCTGTCCCAGTCTGGAGCTGAGAAGGAGACAAAACCATGGCAGGCACTGCAGGAGTCCAGTGTCTACATGCCTGGTTTCATCAGGCTCCCATGGGAGGTCCCTGGGAGCAGGCTGGAGCGACTAAGCTTGTGGTACTGTGTTTCCCCCAAAGGGCTGAGTGACTGCATGCTCGGGCTGGGAGTGCAGCCACCACTGTAGACTGGTGGGGGTGAGTTCTGCCTTTCTCTCATTCTGGTCTCACTGGGCGTGCAGCCCAGTGCAATGCACATACAGCCAAGGGGCTCCCTGGCCCTTCGGGTGTGCTGGCAGCAGGGCAGACAGCAGCCTGGGGAAACAAAGGCACACCAGTCCCCTAGCAGGGTGGGGACAAAGCTGAGCTGGAAAGCTGTCCTGTCCCTGTGCTGAACAGCACCGGTAGGGCAGGTTGGGGTGGTTTCACTCCCTGACTGCAGGTGACTGCTGGTGCCAGGGTTTGACGGCATCTCTCACCACCCTTCAGGCACCATCCGCCCTGTCCGGCGCAGCTACTATGACCCATCATCGGCACCGGGCAAGGGAGTTGTGTGGGAGTGGGAGAACGACAGCGGGTCGTGGACACCCTACGACATGGATGTGGGCATCACCATCCAGCGTGCCTATGAGAAGCAGCATCCCTGGGTGGACCTGAGCACCATTGGCTTCTGCTATGTCATCGACTTTGCCACCATGGGCCAG
>NW_008612252.1:0-965 GCF_000691845.1 Merops nubicus | reverse complement strand
GCAGAACATATGAAAACTCCTGGAAACCCATTCTGTGTTCAACTATTGGTATTTAGACTACAAGTGTGTACCATAAACTGCAGATTCCTGTTGGCTTCCAGCACCAGATCTTCCTGCACAAGAGTGTACATATTTGTGGACAGCCTATGCTGAGAAGACAGTGAATCTGTCCGTGCCAGTTCAGGAAACATGAGATCTATCCCAAGAATTGTAATTATTCATTAGTCACTGCAACCTTAACAGGATCAGTGTGTCTTTAGAACTGTAAACAGGCAGATAATTGTGCACAGCATTTGGCTTGTCATGACTGATGATTGACTCATAATTCTCTTGCAGGTTCAGCTAGCACCAGCCTGAGGAGAGGTGACTGAGGGTAAGTAATTAAGAATTTTGGCTTGGGATTTTGAAGGACCTGTGATACAGGTCTTACTAGCAGTTAAATATCTGTCTTACATCGACCTTTTTGGAAATTGAGACCCTGACTACTACAAGGAGTTTGGATTAGTTGATTATTGCTGTGACTAAAGCCAATGAGACTTCTCTTTTTAAGTTAAATTTTAAAAGATCCACAATGCCTACTGGTACGCCTCCCATCTAGTTATTAAAATAGCTAAGAAGTAGCCCTCTGGCCTCAGCAAATGAGGCAGAGCATGAAAGTTAGGACACAAGGCAGCGTGAAGCCTTCAGACATGGAGCCCATGAGGCGATGCAGGAGTCTCAGCTAGCACCATCATTTAAGTGAGGTGCTGGAGCCCAGAAGCAGGGGAACATCCAGCATTTCCCTCTGTTTTCTGCCCGTAGCATCGGCAAGTCCCAGGGCATCTCCAAAGAGCAATACAGAAAGCCCAGAAATTAGTCCATGGGAAAACTGGTGGTTGAGATAGAAACCCAAATTAAGTGCCTCCATCAGCTTGGGTGCTACATCCAGACACAAATACTTCACAGAGCAGAATCCATGTCTTCTA
>NW_008612251.1:0-1270 GCF_000691845.1 Merops nubicus | reverse complement strand
GGGACCTGCAACCTGCCCTGCTGGGGCAACATGCTGAGCTCTGCCAGCGGGCAGCATGGGGAACCTGACAGCTCCCACCTGGGCACTGGGCAGAGCCGGGCAGCAATGGGCTGCCCTGGGAGGTACCTGGGAGGAGAGGGTGCTGGGTGAAGCTCCCAGTCCCCTGCCCCAGTGGCCACCCGGCGCCCCCCCCCCGTCGCTTCCATCTCACCCTTTTGCTCTGTTAAAGGACGCCAGTGGATGGAGCCGTCCTGGCAGCCAGACCCATCCCCAGGCAGCCTTCTGGGGCCAGCGGCTCCGTGACGGGCAGAACACATAAGTGAAGGCAGAAGCAGGGTGCTGGTGAGATGGGAAGGAGCCACATGTCTCTCCCTGCCCAGGCACCACAGGACACAGGCCAGGCCAGCGCGGTCCCAGTTGTCTTCCCTTGTCCCTGTTTGTGCCTCCATCCCCCAGTGCCAGCCAGGCTCTGCCCTGTCCTGCTCTGCCCAGCCCTGCCCGTTCAGTGGAACTGCACCTTTTCCCAGAAGCAGGAACCAGCTGGGTGGCAGCTCAGGACGAGCCGCTGACTGCTGGGCTGCCCAGGGCAAGTCACAGCCACCCCTTGCCTGGGGCCACCCTGGGATGACTGTGCCCAGGGCAAGTTGTTGCTGTTGGAGCCCAGTGAGGAGCATCTTCCTGATCTGCTTTAACTTGTTGGGAGCTTCCAGGAGCGAGAAGTAAGGTCACTGCCAGCTCCGAGTCACCTTGCACAAGCTCAAGACTCTGGGGCCATGGACGGATTGCAAAATCCTAGTGCTGCCCCGTTTACTTCCTTGTTGCCTAGATAAGCCCCCTCTGTCAGCTGCTCCCCACATGTTGCAACTCTCATCTGGCTCTTTTTGACAGCACTCAGGGGGGAAACAGCTCCCCTGGAGTGGCCGAGGGCCCCTTGTCACCAGAGAACGGCTCAGCCAGGGTGCTGTGCCACAGCAGTGCCAGTGCCGAGCGGCGCAGGCTCCGGGCTGCACAGGGCATGCCTAAGCCCAGCTTCACCCCCTCCAGTGCTGTGCTGGGTCAGGGCGGGCTGGAGGATGGTGCTGAGCCTCCCACCCCCAGGAGGACAGATCCCGCATGGCTACAGGCCCCCAGCTTGTGCCAGGATCAGCCTTGGGCTCCCAAGCAAGGTGTGGGGACGAAGGGCCACCCCGTGCCCAAGCTCTGCTCCCCCAGCACTGCTGCTGTGAAATCCGGGCGCCCCGCGGCTCTGTGGCTTCGTCCTTCGGCCACG
>NW_008612250.1:2956-3935 GCF_000691845.1 Merops nubicus | reverse complement strand
CAGCCTGCTTCCCCCCACCCTGCTGAGCTCCTCGCCTCTTCCCAGGGCTCTCTGAGCAGAGCAGGGAGGAAGGGCCAGCCCCGTCTGATGAGGGACTTCTCGGTCATGCCCTGAGCAGGGGGACTTCCCTCACGGAGGGTGTGAAGTGGGGTGTTGGGAAGTGCTTGGCCCCGTAGGCAAGGTGAGCTTGTCTGGGCAGAGAGGGGCTGTGGGAATCTCTGAGGGTCTTGTGGTGAGAGCAGCCTGGCAAAGATCAACTGGAATTTTTCTGAACCTGGACAATGAGTCTCCTCTTGATTAATCCTACCCCTGGGGAGAAAAGGCTTGGGCAGGATCACGGCTGATGCTGCTCTGTGCAGCATACCTGACAAACTCAATATTCAAGACGGAGCCTGTGCTGAGGGGACTTGCCACCATGAGAGATGCCCACGGCTGGTCTGTCGCGCTTAGCAGCGTCCTCGTCACCCAAGGAGGGTGAAGCAGGCAGTGCAGGACAGGGTGCACCTCTCTGGGTAGTGAGGCTAGGTCCAGGGAGTGTGGAGTGGGAGAGAATGGCCAGGAGAGAGAGAGGAACCTGCAGATCTTTCCTCAGAGATACCAGCCTCACTTGCCACCATGAGAGATGCCCACGGCTGGTCTGTCGCGCTTAGCAGCGTCCTCGTCACCCAAGGAGGGTGAAGCAGGCAGTGCAGGACAGGGTGCACCTCTCTGGGTAGTGAGGCTAGGTCCAGGGAGTGTGGAGTGGGAGAGAATGGCCAGGAGAGAGAGAGGAACCTGCAGATCTTTCCTCAGAGATACCAGCCTCACCTGGCAGAGGGACACACCCCATCGGGGCTGGTTTTGCCGTTCCTGGCATGTGGTCCCACGTGTGGCAGCTGCTGGGGTCCCGCAGCAAGAGGGAGGCTCTGCCGTGTCCACGGGGTCGGTGGGTCCCAGTAAGCTCTGCAGCCACCCAGCAAACTCCGCAGCCCCCCGGGCC
>NW_008612250.1:2470-2905 GCF_000691845.1 Merops nubicus | reverse complement strand
CCGGAGAAAGAGGTAGGCTCTGCCGTGTCCACGGTGTCGTTGTGTCCCAGTACCCTCTGCATCCACCCAGTAACCTCTGCAGCCACCCGGGCACGAGCTGCCTCCATCCCTCCCGAGAGCCCAGGGGGCTCCAAGGCGGGGCAGCAGCAGTGGGGGTCCCCCAGCTGGGCACGGCAGCGGCTCCGCTTTCCTCAGCACCCCCTGGCTTTGCCCGGTGGGGCTGGTCCCGCGGCCTCTCACTGCTCCCCCTCCACCCCTAGAGGGACACACCCCATCGGGGCTGGTTTTGCCGTTCCTGGCATGTGGTCCCACGTGTGGCAGCTGCTGGGGTCCCGCAGCAAGAGGGAGGCTCTGCCGTGTCCACGGGGTCGGTGGGTCCCAGTAACCTCTGCAGCCACCCAGTAACCTCTGCAGCCAACCCGGGCCCAGCGGCCG
>NW_008612250.1:0-2350 GCF_000691845.1 Merops nubicus | reverse complement strand
GCCCCCCCCCCCACCCCCTCTGCCCCCAGGCCGGGAAGTTCGGTGTCATTCCGGCTGCCGTCAGCTTCGGCACCGGCGTCGCCTTCCTGGGTGCCGTGAGTACTCCCAGAGTGCTTCTCCTCTGCTCCCCAAGCTGGGGTCTGTTGGCCGTTTCCCCTGCCTGGGCGGGCACTAGGCGTTCTGGGTGCCTGCTGGGGCAGGAGGCGGGGGGTCTGGCAGGGTGTCAGCACCCCCCTGGAGGCCAGGTGTCTGCGCTGACCCTGGGCAGGGCTGGCTGCCCTGTGCCAGCTGCCTCAGCCAGCAGGAGAGGTCACCTCCTCACCGTGTTCCTCCCCGACTCTGAAGGTGGATGTGGTGTTAGGGTCCTTGAGCTGGGGCAGCCCCTTGTAGAGCACTTCTGTGGCTCTGCCTTCTAGCAGGGGAGCCTGGGCCCCCCCCCCACCCCCTCTCTCCTTCCAGACATTTCTCTCACAGCCCATCGCTCTGGTGGTGGCTCTCCACTGGACCAGCCCTTGCGCTGTGTCCACGTCTTGCAGCCCAGATGTTCACATCTGACCTGTGCAGCTCAGGGGAGCAGCTTGGGTCAGAGAGAACCTGTTGGAGCTCTCTGGGGGGCCAGGGCTGGGGGCACATCTGGCTCGCGGGCCCAGTGCTGGAGTTTGCCCCACGATCAGCTGCGGGGCTTGGTGGGAGCCTAGGGAGAGGACCTGAGCACAGTCTCACTGCTGCCTGCCCTGCTGTGTTTGTCCCCAGGCCACCGTGCTCTGTGACCTGGTTCTACTCTACCTGGATGCAAAAGCTGACATCTATTGGAAGGAGAAATTTGAGGAGGTGAGGAGGGGGCCACATGTGAGACATGAGGTTGGAGTGAAGTTTGCAAGTGGGTTTAATTATTTTCTGACCCTTGGTTACAACACAATTTATGAGATGTGGGAGAACCCTGTGGTGGAGCAGTTCTGAGTCCCCAGCTCTTGGGCTTGGTGGCTGCTCTGAGCTGAACCTGGCAGAGATGAAACTCTCTGAAGTTCAAAGATGACAGGCAGCAGGGTGGGAGAGAGCTGCAGCTGAAGCCCAGGCTGCATGGAGAGCTGCAGCAGGACCTCAACTACTGTGAGACAAGGAGTCCTCGAGGGGACCTCACTGTAGATACCTGTCCCAGCTCTGTGTTTAGTCACCCTCTTCCAAGCGAGATCTGTCTGAGCTCCATGCTCCTCACTGGGTTTTCCAGGTGTGTGGGAGTCCTGCTTGGGCCCTGCCCAGCCCTGGTGAACTGGGGGGCATGGGGTGCAGGCTGGGAGGCCCCTTCAGAGCAGAAGAGCTGCCAGCCCTGGCTCAAGTCATCTGTGGCTTTATATGACCAACTCTTGGAAGCCTCTGAGGACAGAAATCTCCCAGCAAACTGTCCCAGGGCTGCGCCATCCTATGAAGGGAAAAGAAGTTGTTCCTAACGCCTGATCTCGAGTCAGGGGTGGAGTGAGGTGCTCAGACAGTGAATGTGGTCGTGTGGGACTGAGCAGCACAGTGCAGGACCCCCCACTGGGGCTGTCCCCTGCTTTCTAGGGTGCTGAGGTGCCCCTGTTCCCTCCACAGGTAGAACCCCCCAAAGGTAAGCCCGAGGCTGCAGCTTAGGGACATTGGGAATGCTCCACCACAAGCACCCTTCACTCCAGAGCAACCTCCAGGTAGATGCAATGGGGGTGTGGATGTGGCCGGGGTGGAGGTGGCTCAGTTCTCCTGGCCCAAGTGTGTGCTGCTGGGGCTGGGGTCTGCCTTTCCTGGAGAAGCATTTCCGTCAGCAGAAGCTCTTGGCTCCTGGAGCACAAAGCCATCCCACGTGTGCTCCCAGCACAGCCCCCCAGTGAGGGAGCAGAGCCATGCTGTGAGAGCTGGGGCTTGCTGGGCAGCGACTGGGCTGTGCTCACATGAGAGGTTTCAAGCACTTTGCTCTTCCTCACGTCCCCGATCTCCTCTGGGGACCAAGCCCACGGGGACACCACGCAATAAAGCTCTGCAGGAAGCACGGGGTGGCTCTGCTCTGTCTGCAGCTCGGGGGGTGGCTGCAAAGGGTTCGTGCTGCTGCTCCTGCCCCCTCCGTGCTTTCAGCTGGGGTGGCTTCATGCCAGCTGCCCAGGCCCCGGGGGCTCCCCCAGGAGCAGCAGGGCTGCCCCCACCCCAGGTTCAGCTGTGCCCAGGGAGGGTTTGAGCCTCGGGCTGGTACCTGCTTGCTGGGGCTGCAGTGGCTCCTGTGTCCTCCCCCAGTCCTGCCACCAAGGACGAGTGCAGCCCTGGGCTGAGCCGGAGCGTTTTGGGGGTGCTGAACCTTGTGCTCCCACCAGCCCCGGGTGGGTTG
>NW_008612249.1:0-1847 GCF_000691845.1 Merops nubicus | reverse complement strand
ATCCTCTCCTCTGGTGAGCTCGGATGGCTGCGTGACATGGCCCCTGGGACCCAAGCGTCCCCCCAAACCAAACCCAGCCCTGGCCCCGGCTGCCTCCAGGAGATTTCACACCCACACACGGGGCCTGACCTCTCCCCTGTTGGGGACCCCTGTGCCCCCCCAGCCACGTTGTGATCCCCGTCCCGGCCTGGCCAGGGTTTGGGTTCTCCTCTCCCCTCCCCTCGGGTGCTTTTCTTTCCCCTGCAGCCTCCCGGGCTCCAGCTGGCGCTGGGCTAAAAATAAAAACTTTGATGGCAGCCTCGTTCCTCCCACTTCCCCCGTCAAGGGGACAGCCAGGGACCTTCCTCCTCCTCCCCACGGGCCTCCACTGCTCTCCCCACCCAGCCTCAAAGATCCCAACTCCTCTACCAGCCAAAAGGGAAACAGAGATCCACCCTGAAGGGCCACGGGCTCAGCACTCCACAGGATTTGACCCCCTGTGCCGGTGTAAAAACAGGCACTTGGTGAAATCAGGAGGAGAAAAAACAGAAGCACCAAATCCTCATGAAACAAATGTCTCCAGAGAAAAGATGGAGGGAAAAGGGGCCTCAAGACGTTTTATTTTTAGCTTTTAAAAGCAGGAAAGAGGAGGGGAAAAAAAAAAAAATTGCAGCTGAGCTGCCAGAAAATCCAAATGTTAATGGAAAGTTGGAGCCGCTCTGAGTGTGCTGAGCACAGAGAGCAACGAGCCCTGGCTCTGCTGTCGCTGCCCCTCGCTCTGCCCCAAACCCCTGCCCAGCATCCTGGGCTCTCCCTCGGGAAAAGCCGAGACGAGCCGGGGCCGTGGGAGCTCACGGGGAGCACGGAGCTCTGGGCACGTGCCCTGCCAGGCTGCTGGAGACGTGCCAGCCCTCTCCGAGAAGCTAAAGCCCGTTTGGTGCACTTTAGGAAACACCCTTTGGTTTCATCCTGCTCCCAATGACCACGAGCCCATTTAGAAGCACGAGGCTGCTCCTGGTGCTGGGGCAGCGCCGGGCTTTGGATGCTGGAAGGGGACCAAGGGCTGGGATGGAGCCAGTGGAGAAATGGGTGTTTCCCTCCTTCCCTGCCTCCGAATCACAGCTGCCCCACCCTGAGCAGGTGCCAAGTCAGGAGCTCGCAGGCTCATGCCCCATCCATAAATCTTCTGGCACCTCTGCAGATCCCCAGGGCCTGCAGGTTTCCTCCTTGCCTTGCTGCCAGGGAGCCAGGGGACGTGCCAGCCTGCTCCCCTGCCACCATGCTGGGGAAACGCTGCCCAAGAGGAGACTTTGTGACATATTCACAGCTTGGGAAACTGAGGCAAGAGAAGCCTCACGTGCCCAAGGAGGTTTGTGACGGATGCGATTGCTGGGAGGACCCAGAAAACCTTCTCTGCCCTCCTTGGGCTTGCTGCTCTGCACTGCACTGCTGCCAGCACCAGGGATCAGTCCAAGAGATCACTCTCCCCATCCCAGGGATTGCTGCTCCTATCCCAGGGATCACTCCCCCCATCCCAGGGATCACTCCCCCCATCCCAGGGCCCCACAAGGGAAGCAGCAGGCACGGCAGGAGGAAAGGCATTCTTGGGAAAACGGCTGCGGTGGGGCAATGGGAATGTGGCAAAGCAACTTCTCCCAGCTCCTGACTCATCCGTGCCGTGGTGCCTCTGCCAGATCACCAGGATAAACACCGGGCGTCTCCTAGCAGGGAGCTGTAAACAGCCAGCACGACGTATGGCGAGCACAACATCTGCAGGGAGCCGCATCCTGCTCGGCACCAGACCCCGGCCGAACGGCTGCCAGGGGCTGCTGGTGCTGGCGCTGCCCAAGGACGCGTGGAAACGGCCC
>NW_008612248.1:0-22725 GCF_000691845.1 Merops nubicus | reverse complement strand
GATTCTATGATTCTATGATTTGGGGAAAGAAAAGGGAGTGTCATGCAGTTGGCATTCTTTCCTATGACCAGGAATAACATGCTGCATCAGACAGTATTTAGAGGAAGAAAGAGACTAAATCCTTCCCAGAGGTGTAACACTTTGCATTAAGCTCAAGCTGAAAACCTTGGCTCAAAATGAATATGAGTGTGAATTTAACCATTAAAGCCAAACTCTATGGCTAGCACACAACTCTTGGGTAAATAATGATACCAAAGCATATTCTCTCCCTTTGAAATAAGGTCTAAATAATTATAGAGGTCTGTCTTTGAGAAAAATTGGCCAAGCTTAACATATCTTAATTAGTTTCTATCTTCTTAGAGGAAAAAATTGAATGAGGTGGTATACTCCTTAATTCACATTGCTAGAAAGGACCATCTTGGAATGCCTGGCCTGTTACAGATGTGTCACTTTTTAATGCAACTCAGCCTGACTTAACACATCCTGACAGGATATAACAACTCGGTGTGACATGTTAATAAAAAATAGTCATCCTTTTGGACTGAGAATCATCAGAGGATGATTAGAATCAGAATCAGAGAATCATTAAAGTTGGAAAGACAGCTAAGATCATCAAGTCCAATCATCAGCCCAGCACTACCATGACCACTAAAACATGTCCTGAAGTTCCACTTTTGCACGTTTTTTGAACACTTCCAGGGATGAGGTGACTCCACCACCTCCCTTGGGCAGCCTGTTCAATGCGTCACCACACTTTCAGTAAAGAAAGTCTTCCTAATATCTAATCTAAACCTCCCCTTGTGCAACTTAATCCCATTTCCTCTCGTCCTATCACTAGTAACCTGGGAGAACAGACCAACATCCACCTCACTCCAACCTCTTTCAGGTAGTTGTAGAAAACAATAATGCCTCCCATCATCCTTCTCTTCTCCAGACTAAACAATCCCAGTTCCCTCAGCGGCTCCACACATGACATGTTCCCCAGACCCTTCACCAGCTTTGTTGCCATTCTCTGCACCTGCTCCAGCACCTCAATGTGTTATACTGTGGTGCCCAAAACTGAACCCAGTACTCCAGGTGTGGCCTCCCCAGTGCCGACTACAGGGGGCTGATCTCTTCCTTACTCCTCCTGGACACACTCTTTCTGATACAGACCTGGATGATGTTGCCGTAGGAAAAGTGCTGGGAAACAAAAAAACCCCATCCATTACAAATGGATTGTAGCAATGAGATATATTAGATCAGGTAATATTTTCAGGTGGAATTTTTCATATTATTTACCTGATGATCTGAATGCCATTTGCAGATTCACAGATTCACAGAATGTTAGGGTTTGGAAGGGACCTCAAAAGATTATGTAGTCCAATCCCCTGCCAGAGCAGGATCACTTAGAGTACATCACCCAGGAACATGTCCAGGTGGGCCTTGAAAGTCTCCAGAGACAGGGGCTCCACCTCCCTCCCCGGGCAGCCCGTTCCAGGGCTGTTACTCTCATCATAAAGAACTTCTTCCTTATCAACAGGTTGAACCTCTTGTTCACCAGCTTGTGGCCATTGCCCCTAGTCCTGTCACCAGACACCACCGAAAAGAGCCTGGCCCCATCGTCCTGACACCCACCCTTCAGATATTTATAAGCATTAATAAGATCCCCCCTCAGCCTCCTCTTCTCCAAGCTAAATATCCTCAGCTCCCTGAGCCTTTCCTCATATGACAGGTGTTCCAGGCTCTTGATCATCTTAGTAGCCCTGTGCTGGACCCCCTCCAAAAGTTCTTTGTCCTCCCTGAACTGAGGAGCCCAGAACTGCACATGGTATTCCAGGTGGGGTGTCACCAGGGCAGAGCAGAGGGGCAGGATAACTTCCGTTGATCTGTTGGCCACATTCCTCTTAATGCACCCCAGGATGCCATTGGCCTTCTTGGCTGCAAGAGCACACTGCTGGCTTGTGGTCATCCTGCTATCAGCTAGGACTCCCAGGTCCTTTTCCCCAGAACTGCTCTCCAACAGATCAGCCCCCAGCCTGGACTGATGGATGGGGTTGTTCCTCCCCAGATGCAGGACTTTACACTTGCCTTTATTGAATTTCATTAAATTTCTCCCTGCCCAGCTCTCCAACCTGTCCAGGTCCCTGGGTAGCTGCACAGTCTTCTGACATTTCAGCCACTCCTCCCAGCTTGGTCTCATCAGCAAATTTGCAGAGCGTATGCTCCAGCCCTGGTTAATGATGCTGTGTTTTTCCGTAGTGGTGAAACTCCCGTCAGTCTTCTGTTATTGCTGTTCCTGAGGTGTCAGGGGTTAGCATGCTTGAATAATTAAATTAAACAAAACACAGCAACTTTCAAAACTCCACACAACCAATTCTTTCCTTTCTGCAGGTGCAGTATTCATAGTGGTTATAAAATGATCAGGTTTTTGTATGCTACAAAGTTGTGCAACTAATGCCAGAGGTCTCACCTGGCTTCAGTCATCTAAAGGCTGTGCATCTGGTGGTAAACATGGATCAGATTGAAAATCTCAGTCCAAGCCACAGTGGTGGCCATGTGGCACCAGCAGAGCAATAAAAGCTTGGAGGAAGGAGCACTGAATTTGGTGTGTCCTGTGTCAAAGTTGTGGCTGAAGATCTTCCTGAGCTTGGAAGTTACCTGTGCTGTTTTCACTGTCTGCAAAACCCTGCCTCATTCCTGAAATTCTCATAGTGGACTGTGATCAGGTGGGAATGAAAAGACAGTCTCACAGCTAGAAACAGCCCCATGAGGTGCCTGGGGAGCCGGGGCAGGCATGACGGGAGGGTTTCCTCAGACACTGCTTTCCCTTGGTCTCTTTTCAGGACTCAGCAGAGGGACTGAGTTCTCCAAGTGATGTCACTAGGCAGGGTTCTCCAGCCTCAGCTGGGCTGGAAATATTTTTATAATTTTTATTGTACCCTTGAGGAAAATAGCATCGTGAGTTCTTTGGCCTTCCATGGCCCAAATCTTAGAGATACTCGGAGGTCTTCCTAATTTCATCTTCATCATGATGCTCTGAAACAGACTATGCCTACTTTATAACTGTGGATCTCATGAAGAAGGCAACTCAGGTGGCATGGCAAAGGGTCCCTGGGAAGCTGGTGGTGGGATGTGGAGGTGAGGAGGGGGAATCTCAGGCAGCCTGCAATATAGGTAGCATGGCCAAGGGTCCCTAGGAAGCCAGTGGTGGGACTTGGAGGCGAGGAGGCCATCCTCACGTGCCATGCGAGGCAGATAAAGGCCTGTTAGTCATTAACTGGAGCTTGTCACAACTGATGGCACTGCTCCATCTTCTTCACCAGGAGCCCACTGCAAAGCCTAGCGGTGCCATTGGAAAGGCTCCTACTTGCACGATGGGCTTTGGGCCAGTTCTCTGTGCTCTGCCGCCAAACGTTAGTTTGCAAATGAGGTTTATGATTTCCGCTCTCTTCACTTACCCCCATCAAGGGCTCGGCTGAGTACAGCAATAAGGAAGCAAGGAGGGTCAAGTTTATAAATGACTGTGGGAAGTTTGGTTTCCATGGCTGCCAGCAATTACTGTGCAGACTCAGATGAGCGGAGATTACAGCCCAGGGCTGCTATTTTGCGCGCTGGCAAGACACAATAACAAATGACAAACTTAATTCACTGCTGCAGCAGGGAGGAGGCATCTCACTCTGTGAACCCGGGTCTTATCTTACAGGAGAAGCAACTCTAAGTGGATTTCTCCTCTTTCTGGCTGTGCTGATGCCAGCTAATGCATATTCTTCAGTCACTAGCATCATCTCACCTCAGAGATCTTAAGTCTATTAGTCACTCACCCTTTCTATTTCTGGACCTGGGAAATGTTAAGCAAATAAGAAAATCTACTGCCTAGAGTGGGCTTAGAGGTCAGCTTTATTTTCTTTTATTTTTTCCCCCCAAAGGATCTGATGAGTTCTTTGCTAATTGAAATACAAAATAAATACTTGCTTGGCTAAGATGCAGGGTGGCAGCTTGCATTCCACAGGGGCTGGAAGCTCACCTCTTTCCAGAACATTTCCACATGCTGCTTACCACCAAAGCAAATGCCAGGGAGTTTATTTATAAGATTACAAGTCCACACTATGGAGCCACTTATTACCATTAGCAGTCAATTAATAATGTACAGCCATCTGTACTAGCTCAACTTGGTATCATGGCTTAAACCACAGTAAGGGGTATGTGCTTAGGCAGTGTATGGTGCACATTAGTATTCTCAGCAGGAGGGTTTTGTGAGAGCATCTCCAGCTATTTCGAGCCCTTCCTGGTGCCTCTGAGGCAGATGAAGACATTTGGGGCAAAAGGGAAACTCTGCAGTTTTCTCAGTGCTGAGCAGACACAATAATAAAATCTATAACTATACAGTGAGTTGGTTCCGAGGCAGCACTTTTCAGCTGTTATCTTAGTTGTTGATGCAATGTCCTGACACAGTGGACAAGTAAATGTTCCTTTCCAGCAGACACAGGAGATAAAATGAAGTTACACATCAATAACTGGTTTCAGAGGCAGATATTACTCAGCAAGTAGGTACTCCACTGAAATCAATGGTACTTTTGCTATTGATGCCTTCCTTTCTGTTTGATGCCAAAAGATGGTGGTCAGATCACCCCTGCAGCCATCACTCTGATAAACTGAGCAATCTGGCTCTTTGAGTCATGCCTTGGAAGGCAAGTTTCCAAATTCTGGGACCATTGTCCCAGATCTTCTCTGGAGCAACTCCAACACATCAAAGTTTTTCTTGATCTGAGCAGTCTAGGTTCCTGGTGTGGTTGCACCAGTTTCAAAGAAAAGGTAAAATGATCTCCTTACTGTCCTCAGAGGTGGCCCTGATCAGGTGTTCTATCAGATGATTTGGCGACACTATCACACTGGATATTTGTACTTGGCTAAGTGCGGTCCATAACTCATTTTTGAAGATGTTCCTAGCTGTTCCCTGTCCTGGAGGTGCCACCTATATTTTCTGTTCCTAGATGTGTTTACTTCACATATAACTGAACTGAACACATATAGTTCTGCCATACTTATTTCTGCCAAGTTCCCCAAGATATTACAAAGCTGTTTGTATCAGTGATCTGTCCTTGCAATTTTTCACCCTTCCCTTTTTCACCCAGTCTTAGTATGACAGATTTTAGTAGATCACAGGTATGAATGTAAAATACCATCATGCCACCCACCTAACCCTGTGGGACCCAACACATAAGACAACTGCAGGATGACAGCTTTCTGTGTTCAATCATATTTTCAGAGCCACCATTCACTATAATCCATTTACTACATGGTCCATTGGCTTTGTATTGTTCTAGGATTTAAATCCAGCTGCTGTGTGCTACCAAGTTGAATGCTTTGGAAAATCTTAGCCTTTTTATTCTCAATACTACTGACTTCATCAACTAAACTTGTAATCAAGGCAAAGAAAGATATTAAAGTTCATTTGACAGGGTCTGTTTTCCATAAACCCCCTCTGATGGGCATGAATTATATTCCCCCTATTAGCTGCTCCATTATTTTACCTGGGATCGATGTTAGCCTGACAGGCCTATAATTACCTGGGTTGTCTCCTTTACCCTTTTAAAATATTAGCTCAACACAAGTGTTCTGTCAGTCCTGTGGAAATTCCCTGCTGCTGCATGAGTTATGGAAAATTAACTTTCATAGCATGGAAAGCTGTAGCCAAAGCAGCACAGGACAGGCCAAGGCTGTCTAATCTCACTCCCTGTCACCTGCCATAATCAGAAGGTGTCCCGCAGCCTTCCTGGTATCATTACACACAGTCAGGAAAGTTGGACTTTGGCCACTTGCCCTGTTTGCATGAGCACAGGTCCCCCTTTTCTCCCAGCACCGCTATACAATGCTTTTCTTCTGCTCCATACCATGGTCTTGGCTTGCACAGTGTGGTCTTTCGGGACCAGAGCTGGGCTCTCTGGCAGAGCCATGCCCTCTGGGGAGCACATCCCACCTGTGGCTGGTAAAAGCTGAGGACTTCCTCATTGTGATGGCTGGGCTCCTGAAGCACTGGGTTGCTTTGACTCAAGAGGTGCTGGTGTGTCTGGCAGCTCTGCCTCCTGCCTGGGGAGTGCCCCTGAACAAGTAGTTTCCCTTATGATGCTAAGTCTCCTGGAAGGTAAAATGGTGGTGACTGTTTCTTGGCAGGGAGCTTTGTGGTCTGTACATGAGAGGAAGTAAATGTTAATGTATTCTTTGTCTTCTTTTTTCCTTTTTGTTGTCCCTTGTTTTTCCCATCTTCTCCACAGTCTTTTCTCTGCTGCTGCCTGCTGCGTAACCCTCGGCTTTGTCTGAGCGGCTATTGCTGTTATCCCGCCCAAGCAGGGCCTGATGAAAACAAACACATAGGCACGTAAGCACAAGAATTCACAGCGTATTGGACCACGAGATGAGTGCTGTGGCTTTCACACTGTAGAGGTGTTCTCATAGGTGTAGGCTGCTATTTTAACCAATGCCAAGGTCCCCTAGATGAAACACAGACATTTTTTAATACATGACTAAAAACTGGCATGAATAGCTGTAACTTCTGTAGGGAGGCAAGCAGCCTCATGTACAGGAAAGAGTTCGTAATCAATAAGTTCAATAACATCAGAGAGCACATACACAAGCTTCTGCTCTCCCCAGTCACATAAACACAAAGAAGACTCAACACATACACCCAGAGCATGAAGGTACTGAAGAGGAGTGCCTGTCTACCGAGGTTTAGGATTTGGCCCGCTACTACATGAATGACAGATTCTCTGTACTAGCCCCTCTCCCTTCCCAAAGGGGAAGAGAAAGGGAGTAAGGGAGGGAGACTTACAGATTAGAAAACTAAAACAGCTTTATGAAGATGATAATAATAATAACATGGAAAGATTGTAATAATAAAATGGAACATATATACAAACGTATACCAAAAGAATACTGAACCCAACCCTGATGCTGGCAATTATGTCACTATCACCACTGATGCTGTGGAGCAGGCAGTGGGGAAGTCCCAGGCTGGACTCAGTGGCAGATGGGAACCAGATTCAGGAGCTGGATTCTGGAACTGGAGTTGGGAACACACGGATCAGGATCGAAGGCAGGACAGAGTTCTCCTTGGACACTGGCCATTGAAAAAGAGAGATTGACCCTTGTGGTCCCTCAGCTTTATACTGACTATGACATATATGGGATTGAATACCTTGCTGGTCAGTTTAGGGTCACCTGTCCTGTCCAATCCTTCCTGCCTTTTACCTTCCACACCCCCAATGTGGCACACAAGATTTAGCAGTGACCTTGGTCTGCACACCAGTCCTTGGCAGTAACTGTAGACATCAAATGTTATCACTACTAGAGGCAGACTCTGTCTGTGAAAATATACCATTAAGTTCAGAAAACGCAGTTACTTAGAACAGACAACTGAAAAATAAGATCACTGAACAGAATTAGTTCTGTTCTACCTCAAACCAAGACACCATGTCACACCAGCTTAAATGTAACCCATAGTTTAGTAGCTGATTTGTATTTAGATATGTATTTCAGCATCTTCTTTTATCTTCAGCAGCTTCTGTTGCCTTTGGGTGCACTGCACTATCTCATCCCAAAGCCAAGATGTTTTTATTGTGAGGTTTTCCATGGACTCCTTATACTGACCTCCTTCAACTTTTTCTCTGTCTTTCTAAGAAAAAGAGATCTGCTGTTTGGAGAAACAAATCTCAAGGGTTACTGGCCTTTGCTTCCCAAAGTGGTCTGAGTTAGGCAGTGAGAAAGGCTAAAAACATTAGAGATGAAAGAAATTAGGAAGGAAATATGTCAGTGTAGAATTTTTCATCATGGGCTACTGACAAGGTACATGGTGCAGTAGCAGGGAGTGATCATCCTGTCAGGTCGAGATGGAAGAGACATGGGGAAGTTGCTTGAATTTGCAAGGACCCATGCAAGATGCTAAGCACGGCTTGCATTTGGATATTAGTTTGCAGGCAAGTGATGTTTCTCTTCCCAACACAGGCCCCATAGCATAGTAATAAGGGAATGTTAAGGACTGGAACCAACTCAGGGTTATTTTATTAGTGTATGTGGTTATCAGGCAAAACCTAGCACTGGGGATCCTGTTACACACCACTGCGTCCAAGTCATTACTCCAAGTTTATGAGAGGAGTACATTTCCCTCCTGGGGGACTCCAGATAATTGTTGATTTGGAGAGTGAAGATGAACGGCAATGCTGAAAAACACACACACACACGGTTAGACTTCACTTCTTGTGCTTTCGTGTAGATGCATCAAGGAAAAGCTGAGTCATTGATTTCCCTCTCTGGGATGAATCTGAGAGAATAGGTAGGCACTGACACACAATTTTTTTCTCTATCTTTCTGATGGCAAATAAATGAAACAGCACTGAGAGTAGCACTGAAGCCACTCACCCACCATAAAGGATCCACCCTAACATATAATGCAGAGCAAGGGGATAATGACACAATGTGTCCCAGCAAAAGGTGGTATGGTAGCTTTAACTCTTGCTTGTCTGCAAGAAAACAACCTTGAACTATAACCGGAGTCACTTAGTAACTTAACTCCCTGCCTGAGCTGAGTGCATTAGTATTTACTGGAAGGCATCAAAGTCTTAAGACTTGACACATCTATCCTTACTACTGTTGCTTAGAAAGAAAGGAGCTATTACATTATTTGTAGCTCCCAGTGTAGAGCAGACTCCAGAAAAAGTTTCCATAGGCACAAAGCTGGTAAGAAAATGCTGAAATCCTTTATCTATGCAGATTCCAGGGGCACAGGCAAATGAGTTCATGTAGCTCAGTGCCTTTATGGAGGTTACTTGAGACAAAAAAATATTGTTTCCTTTCTGGACTGAGCCAGGAACACCTGAGCTCATTTGATTATGACAGCTCAGCTGATGAGTGGTAATTCTACTTCTGGTGACCATTCTGTCACAGAGGTACTGCAGATACACGACTCATCCCGGCACCACTCTAAAGGAGAGGGAATCAGGATGTGCAAAAGAAAGAAGGGAAGAAGTGTTTGTTGGTGGCCACAATCCCTCCGAGCAGCATGGTGCTAGATCACTGGTGATTTTTCAATGGGAGAGGGAGCAGCTTCTTCCTTCTCAGATTAGGTGAATACTGCTCAGTCCAAAGAAGACTATCTGATTTTAAGAAAATTGGAGAAGGCATTTCCTCTTATAGCATTGCTCCATTACTTGTTTTTAACCTCCACTTATGGGCATCAAAGCAGCAATGGCCTTTTTCTGTCATTAGCACATCCCATCATGTCCAGGGACTACTTGGCCCCAAATGAAAGTAAGTCAGCTCTAAGTATACTCCAGGCAGGCCCCAGGAAACTTGCATGTTGACAAGGCTAAACATCTATTGGTAACCAAAATAGCTGAAGTCCGTCTGCTAGTCAGTGGTGTCTGAAGTACAGACATCTCCAGAAGGATAGGGCCTATATTGACCAAGACAATTTTATGGTAGGGACTCCTTTAGATCAGGATTAACACCTGTTGGAATAATATTTGTGTACACTGCAGTATCTACATGTATGACCCTAATTGTACAAGTGGTTCTTGTAAAATGCACAGACAAGGGCCAGCCTTCTGTTTTTCAGATCCAGCACAGGCCGCTTAACACTTATAGAGTGCGTTGAAAGCATGAAGTCCGGCAGGATATTCCCTTCTACCACCATTGCTGGCAATGTACCCTGCATGTTGAGGTGTGCAGAACCCTGGCAGGTCTTGCTGACCCACTGTGAGGGAGAAAGCATGATTCCTTCTGGTTCATCACAGCCAGCACCTCTTTAGTGGTGGGTGATGAAGGGCAAGAAGGGAGGAGGGATTTCTCACTACCCTAATGCAAACAGCAAAGAAAACCTGAAAAACTGAGAAATTCTTTGGCAGCTTGTCTTTAATCACAGACCATCAGCTCTGTGCATGAACGTCGACTGAGCAGAGTGGTCCCTCTGGGGTACAAATACTTCTTGCTCTCTGTGCTGTTTGTCTGGGAGCTGTAAGGGACGCTAGTCATCAGGAGTTGTCATGGTCTCACAGATCCAGAGATGCCTTAATTTCCATAATAATATTGTTTTCTTCTCTTAATTATTGATAGCCTTCCTAGAAGAATATAGTCTTTAAAAATTTATTAAGTAGAGCTGTTCTGCCCTGAAAGAAAGAATAATAGGAAAACTTTTTCTTGTAGCTGCCTGGAGGCTTTATCCCACAGCAAGATACTTGAAGGAGAAAGAATAACCTAACAAGTAAGGTATTGGATAGATATTTCAGTCACTTCTGTTCTTGACCGTGCCACAGATGTCCACTGTCACCTCTACTTCCACACTGTCTAAGTGTAGTGCGGAACAAGATGTATTTCCCTGGTGTGTGCCTTCTTTTGGGTCTTTAGTGTTCTTGCTTCCTACTTTGCAGAGGAGACAGTGGTCCAGGGAGTTGGTATCACATGGGGGAACTTAACTGCTGTTGAAATACGTATAGTAACAGAGGGACTGTTGATGTTGATTAGGAGAGGGTCTGGGAAACAGGTGTAACTGCTTTGTGGAGAGTTTCTAGCCATTATTCAGGTGATGCTGACTTTCTCTGTTCTTTAAGGCAATGTTCCAACAAATCCCTAGTTTGTAAGGTAAAAACCTAATGTCTCTTAGCTGTGGTGTCAGGTGTGCTCAAGTGTGTCCTGAAAGAGAGAACCTGACAGCATGACAGTCCTGTAATGCCCAGATCCAGGTAAGCCTTTGGAGTAACATGGTAGTCAGCTCACAGTTTCTCCCTAGAATACTGTCTGTTCAGGAAGGGAAAGTGAGGCAAAGAGCTTCAGCACTTTGTCACGGAAAGCACACAGGTCAGGAGTGAAGTGAGGGCAGCACTTGGACCCATGTGCACGTGCTCCTCTGTGTTGGCTGTTTGACAGTGCAGTTTGTCCCCTAAGGAGAGCAGAATCCCCCACTAGGATTGTTTAAACTTTGCAAAACTCATCTATTCCAACCGACTACCCAAAGTAATCATTTACATGCAACTGAGTATTGTCTCAGAAGTAATTTACCTCTGATTACTTTTAGAATGTGCATGCTGGTCGTATGCAGCTGCACAGCATTGAATGATAACCAGCCCTACACTTCGGAGACCAAAGCTAACTGGCCTGACACGATCCAGACTCCTTCACCAGTGGGACATAATCTGATTATTCCATAAGAATACCATTTATCTTCTGCAGAAAGTTCTGATCCCTTGTTACACCCAAGGACGTACATCATCTCAGCATGCATGGAGCAGGCCACTAGGTGGAAGTGTTGGCTGAACAAGCTCAGGAGATTGCAAGCTGAGAGAGGAGAAAGCCCTGGGTTCCTGGCTTGCTTTGCCTTCAGGAACATCTGTGCTAGCAGCCCGGACTCACACTCACTCTGTTCGTGGAAGGCATCAATGGAGAACGCATTCTGTCATTTTCATGGTGCACTGTTTTACGACTTGCTGTTGATTAAAATAAATAGAGAAACTGCAGCTTAAATTGAGGTTGGTAAGCAACTCATTGAGGCAGCCCATAATAAGGAAGCTGATTCCAAGAAACTCTGGCAACCACAGAGCTCCTGCTGAGTTCAGCAGTTCTGAAAATATATGTCTGTTTATTCAAGTGCCTTAAAAAAACACAGAAACAACCATCACAACTCGGTTGGCTTTAGGGACCCAGCCTGTGACAATCCTGGCCTGCCACGTTGTGCTGGTACCTCCTTATGTCCTATTTCACTACAACTTGAATATTTTTGGGAAAATGAGCCTTTGTCCATACAGTTTTGGCCAGAGAAGAGCTGGTGCAGTGGTTGAAAGAGCTGCAGAGGTGTGGTGCTGCCCCAACCACCCAGACTTGCTGAGGTGAAAGGGGTGACTTGGGGGTTCATTCTGCCTCCAGTGGCTGAGGAGGATTGATCACAACAGGGATGCTGAGCTTCTTGGCTGCAGCCTTCTCATCTTGTGTGAGTGATTTGGGCTTGTTCTATGTCGAGACAGGGACCCACAGGCAAGGAGCAGCTTGGCTGCTTGCCGCTCAGACACCAGAGAGTGCTTTTAAACCTGTGTGATGAAGATTCCTTCCTTCCAGCTTCACTCCGAAAACGACTGAGGCTTCTTGCTTCTCTTGAAGTGTCAAGGAAGAGGGCAGCAGGAGTTTCTTTGCAGCCAGAGGGGAACGTTTACCAGTGGAGGGAGGTGTTCCTACATGAGAAGCTGCTGCTTTACTTCTGTATTTACTCTCCCAGCCGTTCCCACTTAATTAAAACACTCCAGCAGCAATAAATACTTGGGTGTGGAGTCTCGCTCATTAGCTGCCTTTAATAGTGGGGTTCACAGGGCTGCTGCATTTCTGTGCTCTGCGGCGGCTGCCTGACACTCACCGTGCCCACCGCTTCTCTTACAGCCTTTTTTAGTCCACTTGATCATGATGAGCTTGTACCTAAGGGGGCCATAGGTGAATCTCAAAAGGAGGGGGGATTAATTTGGAGAACGTGGCACACCTGAGTGTGCACAGGTATAGATGCTGCAGTGGTAGCTCTGTAAACCCCCTGTGCAGCCCGGCTAAGACCAAGGACTGGATGCTGAGAGTTAAACACTGACTTTCTTGCAAGAGCACCTCATTGCATGGTTGAGAGAAGATGGGGCTGATGAAAATAAGTGAGTGCCTTTTAATAGCACTCTTCTTGGAGCTGTAAGGAAGAACTGTGAGTTAAGGGGACAAACTGTGCAGACTCAATCATATAAACCTTAGGAGAACTCATGCATCTAAGAACCTACCAGGTTTCCCTGTGGCAGACAGGGACAATCCCACTGGTTTTATTGCTCTAGGAGTTGTTGTCTTTTGGGTAGCTCTTGCAAGAGAGCCTTTTGGGGGACTGGCTGACTCTGTCACTGTGATGTCCCCACCTCCCAGGCACTGAAGCTAATCCAGAAGGTCAGCACAGCTATTTTTAGGAGATTGCAGCCTCCTGGCCACTTCATCAGCAGATGAATTGTGGTATTTCACACAACTGAGAGGTGACAGGTTACAGCTAGCCAACTAATGACACAGCCATGCAGCACTTTTGGATTAGTGCTTTTTTTTTCTATATGCTCTTATAAGGTAAAGCTATGCAACCTTAGGTTAATCCCTTCATTGTACACATTAGGAGACATGTGTTATTACATATTAATATACCCCATATAAAAAATTAATTTTCCCCTTGCCCTTTACATTTTCATAGCGTGAGCCTTGGTGATCTTATAACTCATTCATCAAGGGGCTTAGGGGCCACACGCTTAGGAGCCACACATAGCAGCCAAAGAGAAACTGCTGTGAGGACTACTAAAGAAACACACCGACTCCACACCTTCTTTTGTGCTTCTTCATGGACTCTTCATTAAAGAATTGTTGGGTACCAGACCTATTGCTTTCTTTGCATGTTGCAAGGTATTTCTCTGAGGGCCACGATGGTCTGGTTCATGATGGCAGAGCAAAGTACCTCTTGTTTTTCCCCCTCTGTATGTCTCAGAATTCCTAGAAAGTAGGTTGCTGGTGCACCAGAACTGGTGGTCTGCAATACATCCCTAGTGTTGATTTTATTTTCTATGGTGCTGTAGTCACAGAAAAGGTTACAGCTGCTACCAGCAGAGCAGCAACTGCCGCAAGTGGGGAACAGCTTCAGAACACAATGAAAGACGTCAGCTCTCAGATGTCCTGTCTTTCCTTTACTCTGTTGAGAAGTGACCTGTCTTGATAAATATGTGTTGTGGTTTGAGGCTTGGAATGGGGTCGTGACCTTCCAGCAACTGGGAGGACCCCGGGTGGGGGTGAAACCATTGTATTCTCTCCCCTTCCCACACACACTCTGATAAGAGGCAGGGAGTGGTTTTTTGTTTCACTCCTGCCTTGGAGCTCAGAGAGGAAAGTTCTCCTTTCACTCCGTGGGACCCTGGAACCATTTCTGAGGGTTTTGTATATTTTATTTTTTGTATTATTCCCCTAATCTTTGTATATATTATTTTTCCTTACCTCCCTTTTTCGTTTTCTGTTCCTTGTTGAACAATATACTTAATTTTTTTTCCGAAGTGTCTCTCTCTCTCTCTCGAGGGGGCGGGGGAGAGGCGAGTACATAGTTCTGTTCCGTGTGGGTCCTGCCCTGAACCCCTTTTTACACGGAACCAAGACAATATGCCACAGTGTGAGCAGAGTTAGTGAAAGATTTGCAGAGCTGAAAGTATGTATGCCTGAGTCTGGCCACCCAAATTAGATTTTGTGATGCCCCAGATTCTATGGAGAAAATGATATCCCAGCTATAGCGAGCATCAGGTTAGGGTCCGAGAACATATATTGTCATGATAGCTTTGGAGCCTTAGAAATCCTGGAAGTTGGAAGGTACAGAGGCTCAGACATCCCAGCACTGGACATACTAAATAGTACAACAGACCATAACAGTAGGAAAAAGGTCCTGCTCCTGTAGTGGTCTCATCAGAGTCTCATCACTGAACGCCTTACGGACGTAACTGTGGTCCCAGAGGAGGGCAAGGCTCTTGCCAAAGGTGCAAAGGTGGCCCAGCCAAAGAGCTAGCACTGATTTATTCCAGCTGATGATCCACCTCAAATGTACATGTTTAGTGTCCTTTTTCTCCTTTGCAAAAGCAAATTTCCATGTTTTATGAAACAGCAAGATTAATACTTAGCACTTGCTAACCACTTTATATGTTCAGTGTGCTATACAAATATTAACTAATGAATCTCATCATGACATAATTAAATCTTATTTTACAGTGATTGAATGTTATCTTAAACTTTGTACAATACTGTAATTGCAAAGATAGGGGAAAAAAAGCCAAATAAATTAAACGATAGATCTAAGTGTGAGAATGAGCGACAGTTTTATGGTTTGTTTTTTTTCCCCCTTCCTTATATCCAAGATGACTGGAGAATCCTGTACAATTTTCTGAAGCCCAGGAAAGTGAGAAAATTATTTCAGAAGATGAGCAGACCCAAAACCTGTAATAGTTATACTTTTGAGAAGGCTGTTTCAATGTTGGCTTCTTTTCCATGTGCCTGAGACATAAACACCAGTCTGAAACCAGTACGGCCTGTCTCTCCAATTGCTCTCTGAAGGAGCCAAAATGAAAAGTAGATAGCAAAGGGTACTCTTTCCCCTCACCCTGAGGATAAGTTGCTGAATAATACCAAGGAGAGCACAGATCCATCCCAGCATACAGCCTCCTTGGCTCCTTGTCCATGCTTCTGTGTGTCGGACAGCCCACTGTCCTCCCTCCAGGACTCCACATGGAGTCAGCACCTCTGCAGGACCTGGCACTCCTTGGCCTGACAGCAGCCCTTGAAAGCTGAATGTTTGATCTAGGGAAGTGTGGAGCAGGGTACCCAGCCACCCGAGGTGCTGTGTGTTGGGTGGCTTGGTGGCAACCCTCTATAGTGCCTGTGCACCCAAAGCAGCCAAAGCGGCATGTGTTTGTGGACACCAATCTGCCTGCTGCTCCCCAGGCTGGGGTGATGAGCAATCTGTGAGAGAAGGAGCAAAGATTGTACATGAGAAGAAGGGCAGAACTGTTATTGTAACACAGGATCACTTTCCTACAGCCTCCTCCATGTTATATGCTGTCATAAAGAGAACAACATTTGACTCCAAGGTGTTATTTATTTGAAACTGCTTTCCAAAAGGAATGCCTTCCTCCCTTATCTCTTCTGCCTTGTTTGCCAGGGATAAAGCTCTTCTGAAGCCCCTCTCAGGACACAAGGAGGACTGCTCTGTCGGCACAGAGTAGGTGGGGCCAAATTGCTGTTGCAAGGGCAGGATATTTGCTCTGACGTGCCCTGCACTTGAAACATAAGGATGGGCAGCAAAACTGGGGGCTCCTTGCAAATTAAGCAGACCCATAAGGCCAGCAGGGCCAGGCTCTGCTCAGTAGAGAACATGAGGAAGGGAGTACCTGGCTTCAGACAGCCATCTGGATAGCCAGAAAGCTGTTCTGCCATGATCCAAATATCCAGTGCTCCCAGGAAAGCCAGGGGTTTCTGGAATGCTGAGGGGTGGTGTTACTTCCACTTCACAGAGCTTGTCCGTGACTCCATGCTGGCAGCTGTTTTGCAGTGGGCAAAAAGGTACAACAGCAAATCAGGCATGTGGTAGGCAGTAGCCACAAAGGTGAAAGAAGAACACAGGTACTTGCAGAAGGGCAACAAGACTAATTTGGGTCTATGGCAGGAATAGAGGAAAAGCTAGAGGACAAGCTCCAGGATGAAAGATAAGGAGGATGCTGTGGGTGATCAAACAAGAGTAGAAGCAACAAAGTGGTGAGGAACTGACCCAAAAATTTTCTCACGAAAAACCCAGTCTAAGATTTCACTGAGAAACAGGTGACAAGTAGCAAGCAGAGCAAGTAGGCAGAGAAGCACTGGATGGCTTTCTGCTTCGTGAGGGCCCAGCCCTCCTTTGCAGGGTATGCAAACAGCTGTGGTAAGAGAGGTCAGCCTTAGTCCCCAGGACACTCCAGCCATGGCTCGTGGAGGCAGCAGGAGACTGCGTATTGGATGTAGTGCAAATCTGGAAGAGGTCCAGCTGCACCCCAGGATCACCTGCAGATAAACTGAATGTGAGTAGCTCAATAAGGAGCCTATGTTAGTGCAGCTGATGTGCTGCCAGGAGCAGACCAAACCCCATTCAGGGATTGGGTATGCCCAGGTGCATTTGGTTTTATTAGGTTTCCTGCTGTGCTAATGAAGACACAGGGGCAATGCTTTTGGGAGGTATAGAAAGGGGTGAAGGCGCTTGTGGTGCTATCCAAGATGCCAAATCAGAATTCCTATCTAGTAAGGAAGCCTGCAATACACTCAGAATTTTAGCATGGATATTCTGCAGTAGGGTAGTCCAGCTGGCCAGGAGGCAACTGAAACTGCGAGGTCTCCTTCTGCCAGGTTTGAAGTCCCACTGGACCACAGTGCTGTAACTGGGAAAGCATCCCTCCCTTCTAGACCAGGCTGCCCGTCCTGCAGCTTGCAAGGCTGGTCTGGATTGGTGCTTCATTGCTGGGTTGTGCTTCTGCCCCTGCTCCATCAGGCACATCAGACGTTGTCCCTGGCACACAGTGGGCTGAGGGGTTGCCATCAGGGCAGTTCTACTCCTGTTTCCCATGGACCAGTGCACAGCCCAGGTGCCAGTGCAAACCCTGTGAAAGAACATTTTCTGCAAGAGGGTTTCATTGTGCATGTTAAGTGCCACTTTGAGTGCCTTTTTCTTAGCCTGTAAGATAGGCTATGGAAGCTACTGTCTACATTGTTCACTTGAACTGTTGGACTGTGACCCAGCTGGGAGACACTGAGAGGATAGCCGAAGGCACTTGGCCCCTTAGCAGACCCTGAGTCCACACCACTGACTTGACTGGCCAGACAAGGGGAGGTCTGTTCTCGTTGCCATCCATTACAGTGGCAGAGATCTATGCTCAGCCCTTCCCATGGACAACCTAGGTGCTATGCTGCTTTGCTCACTAGCTCTGGTCTCCTGCCCATGCAGCCACCTCACATATGCCTCCAGGCACTCTGCTAACATCTTCCTGTGGCTTCTTACTGACCCGTTGTTGCACAGTATTTCAGGCAAGGTGTCTGAGCTCAGACATCCTCCAGCTATGCATGGAACTGTGCTTGCAGGCTGTATGTGAGCTGCGAATCTGCATGCAAAAGTGACCTGGAGGTGGTCCTTCAAATATATTGTAGACACAGCTGGAGCATCAGCTGGATAAGTAGTCCATGACACAGGCAGAAAGCATGGAAGTCATGAACTTGCTGCATTTAAGATGATTTGAGTCCATCCGCAGTGCTGCAGCACAAGCAAAACCGTTCATGCTAATTTCTTGTCAGTTGCTGAGTTTCTCTTGTTGCCCTGAGATAATGAGGAAATAATGCTTGTGTGGGGAAGAGATGTCACCCAAGTCTGCAATTACAAGGACACAAAGAGGAAGGATATGTCCTCTTTCTCACCTGGGCTGTGGGCTTTCTTCCTGGGTCCCTCCTCCCTCCCCAACAAAAGCTCTGCATGATTATGAAACAGTGACAGCAGATGAAAAGCCTCGACTGAGGGAGAGAAGCATAGTGGGCAGCCACATACCACAGTTCATCCCTTGCAGATTTCCTCTGGTGACAATTTCTGGCTATCAAACAGGGTTAAAAATTGCCACAGGCTATTTGTAGGGTGCAGAGAAGTGATCAGTTTGGTTAAGATTGACATTGATTCCCCATTCAGGATCATCCTGTAATGCCTAATGAAGGGCATGATAGTAGCTCCAGCGTGGATTAGCTGCAACCCCTCTGTTAACCTGTGCTATCCCACTGAAATGTTACTGCAATAAATAATCAAGCACATCAGTGCATAAACACGCTGCCTGTGCTCTCCCCAGGTCTTATTGCAGCAGAGTAAGCATTGTGTATTCCACACCAGGCTAGTCATGGGGAGGAAATTTGCTTTGGACTGGAATCTCATCAAAGCAAACAACAGCAATCTCAATGAATTGCAGTGACCCAAGTGTCTGCTTTAATCACTCACTCATGTGTTTCCTTTAGTAAAATAAAAGAAAACACAACACATGTAAACTTGATCGCTGTTAAATGAACAGTGTAATTCTGGCATGGCTGTTGCTTTTCTACAGAAGGAAGGGGATTGTCTTTACAGACAACCCTCCAGATGCTTCAACACTGAAATGTGTGTTGCATGGTGGAGGGTAAAAAGATAATAAACAAGGGAGGCAGTGATGCTAGGTAAAAATCTGCTGCAAGGAAGCTAAAAAAAAAAAAAGTCATAAGACAAGTAAGGTGGTCTGGACCAGTGCGTTGGAAATCAGGGTGTGTGTTACTGATGCCACAGTGGACAAGCTCAATGGCTGGTAGCAAAACTGCAGGCCTGGGTAATGTTGAGAGGTGACCAACCTTTTCCTTTTGGAAAGAACGATTAAGGCTGTTATGAAGAGAGATATTTACAGATAATAGAAGCTGCTGCCCAAGGCAATCTACCAGATACGAGTTAGCTCCTCAGGCCAAAGACAGGCTGCATCAAAAGTACTTCTTTAGGCTAGCTCGACTTTGAAACCTGCTCCTCTACAACTAGAGTGAATTGGAGGATTTTTTGCTGAAACAGAAATTACCTTTGCACAAATCCATTCCATTGCACTCTCTCTTCCCTGCAGCAGAAATCAGAGCATCTCCCTTTGAAGCAAGTGAAGGATGGACTTTTTCTTTCAACAGTCTGTAATAGACCCGCACATTATTTTATTTGTTATTTTGTCCCACTTGACCATCATTCCTCATTTTCTACAACCCTGAAAATGATTTGATTTGATTCAGGATTGTGTTAATAGATTTACCCCAGGGCACTCACATTGACTCCAGTGGTATAATACCTGATTAATAATCAGGAGAGGTATAGTACCTCTCCTGTGTGAGATCAGAACAAAGCATGCCACCTCTAACCCTAAATCTTTTTTTCACCTTCATATTATAATATTGATCTGTCCATTTCAAAGCAGTCCACACATTCATCTTGTTATCAGATTCTCACAGGGAGCACAAGGCTATGTTCAGTCAATGATTTCTCAATAAATGCTCTATTTTAAACAACAAAAAAACCCCAAAAACCCAAAGCAGACAAACAAAAAGATTTAATCCTTAGATTTGACTACAAAACAAAGCTAAGTTAATAAACTGTAAAATGAGAGGAGCAACACAGTTAGATTTCCCTATGTTCATGTTGTTTTTAATTAGTGATTTACCCTGGGATAAAGCCCCTGAACTCAGTAGAGCTTGCTGCTAAAGAAGATGTTACTGAGCAATAAAAAGGCCTGACTTCTCACTGTGAAGCTCTCAGCACAGATGAGCATACATGTCCCTTGGTCACTCGTATTAAGGAATGAGGAATGTGGATTTAGGGAGAGTGAGTGATATGTCGGTCCATGCAAAGGAATACTCTCCTTTTAAACTTTAACCTCCATTATTTTTTAAAAATGTTAATCCTTGCAGGTCTAGCAGTCCTTGTAACGGGTGGTGAATTGGCTTGTTTATTGCCAGAGCCTTGGGAGAAGGTGGAAGTATCCATAAAGATATTTGTGAGGAAATACAGTTTAAGCAGGGTGGAACAGAGCGGTTACATTTACAGTAGCAAACCAAACAGTCCCCAGGAACACTCCTAGATATGAAAATATTATCTACCCTGTTAAAGACTCCTCAGATGCACTGCTGGCTTGTGCAGGCTCATGTTTTCCTGTGAGGGTGCTGGGATGGAATTGTTTCACAGACCGTTCCCAAGAGGCAGTTTGCATATAGCCTACTCTGTTTGCAGGCAGAGCATTAGGCAGCTGCAGGCTGCTCCATGGAGCTTGGCGTTACCGTTCTACATGCTGCAGATTTAATTTTAAATACCCGTGCCATTCACTTTGTGCTGAATGCTACACACGTGTTGGGAAGCAGGTTATTTTGCTGTTAGTTTTGAGAACGCTGTGGTTACAATGCTCCCATTTTAGTAGCACCTAGTGAATAGGGTACAAACAGCCTTATCAATCCCTTCTCATTAGTGGGAGTAAATGCTTGGCACTGCATCAATCTTCTTCTCCCTCTCCTCTTCCTCTAGGAGTGCCAAATCATTTTAAAGTTACATTAAATTGCCAGAAGACTCCCAAACAAAGCCAGTCAGCCTGCTGCTCATTTGGATAAAGTTAATTACAGCAAAGATTAAAATCTGTGGTGCTTGATTGGTGTTGTTGAGACTTAAAGAATCACATTGTCCTCAGGGAGCTGCTTGCCAGCTCTCCTCCCTCCCTCTTTCTATGCATGTTCCTTTTCTCTGCTGTTCTTCATAATTGTTTCGTTGCCTTCCTTTCCGTGTATTTGGCAAGGAGCCAGAGACCAAGGGCTGAGTGGTCTGGGATATGATGTGATGTGCTGCTGCCTCAGGCTGCTGTCAGCTGGCCGAGAGCTGTCTGAAGTTGCCCAGACTTCATCACCATCGGCATTTCATCTTGCCCTGACTAATGCCTTGGAAAATCCTAGGGCAAGGATTTTCCAAGCAGACACAGTGTGTCCTGGGACTGATGCTAGTATATGGAAGGAGAAGGAAGGTCAGCCTGCATAGACATCGAGTGCTGCTTAAGAAGTCCCCCTGAGGGGGTGGTTTCTGGCCAGTCCCATGACTGCTCTTGAAGAATAGCGTAGCTACTGCCTTTAGGTACCCTTGACTTTTTTTTTTTTTTCCCTTGGCTTTTTTATTATGGTGCCTAACACCTGCATTTCCCCAGCCAAGGTTTTGGTTCAAAAGAACAAAATCAATAACAAAAGTAATGGTTAATAAGAAGGATTTGTGATGCCAAACTGTCATGAGGGCTAGCAGTATGTGCTCTGTCACTGGCTTTTTTTTTTGTATCCCTTTTAGGTGGAACTGAAACGTTCTGGGGAAATGCTTGGAGAGGAGGAGAGAGAAGAAGCTTGCTCTATGCCGATGTGGTGTTCTCAGCTCTTTCCTGGACTGCTGAGGACAATGTGCTTGGCATCAGGGTGCTTTTGGAGATAGCTGTTGTGAGTTGTCAGAACAGTGAAAGCAATGTTGTACTGCAGAGAGAGATGAACAGCCCTACATATGTGTTTAATGCTGGTCCAGAAAGATCACAGAAAGTAAATATCCTCTGTTTTAAAAGAACAATATTTCAATACCTTCATAAGAGACCATTAACTGTAATAGATATCATAAACTATAAAAATACTAGAACACAGTCACAAATGCATTTTATTTTAGTTAGGTAAAAGAAAATTAAAGACTGTTTTTAATGGAACAGCAAGAATATTCAGTTGTTTTTTTTTTTTTTAAAGTACATAAAACATTCAAAATATCTGGACCAAAGTTTTCAGGAAAATTAATAACTAGGCATGTCTCTCAAAACTGACTGTGGTTGGCTGGTTTAGGAGCATATGGGATTTGGTATCCCATCTATGGAATGTAGGATACTAGGCAATAGAGAGATGGTATGGATCAGTATGCTGGCACATAGGTAACATATCTGGTGGTTTTAGATATTCTGGGGAAGTTAAAAGTATTTCCTTGACTTAATACAGTCATTGCCCAGAAATGATGCTCTTTATTTAAGGATACTGCATTGAGCTTCCATGCACAGTTTAGCTGCCTTTATCTCTGCATTTCCCTCAGCCATATTTAAACTCTGACTCTTATAAGGTGACTCCATGCCATGGAGAGAAAGTTTGTTCCTCAGTGTGCATGTGTACCAGAGTGTGGCTTCTCAGGGGCTAGGTGGTAAAAAAGGGGAGAAGGAGGAAACAATACAAAATGCAGAATCGATTTTATGCTGCCTGAAGCCATGCTTGTTCTTTGGTGGATAAAAACACTCAGGGGATGCAGAGTATTTATTTGGCCTGTATCTCCAACCAATAGATAAGGAGGGAGCTGCTCAGAATCAGTGTGTTGCAGGTTTTCAAAGTAAAAAGGAATGTCTCAAAGTGCAGGGAGAGAGAGAGAGCAATGCAAGATTTCTTTAAAGGACACTTAAAGAAACCAGCATGAAAGCAAGTATTTAGAATAAAAGCAGTTTCCTCTGCCAGCTGGTTTGTTCTTGAGAAAAGAACAAGGAGAACTTAAATGTTGCTGCTGGTATTTTGCAGGACATCTCCACTCCCCTCCTCTCTTGCCCTGGCATCCCTTGTGCATGTGAGGGACTAAAGCATGAAGTGTGTGTCTCA
>NW_008612247.1:0-206 GCF_000691845.1 Merops nubicus | reverse complement strand
CGCTATGGGCCCTGCTGGAGGAGGAGGTCAGTGTTGGCCATCCTGCTGCTCCCTCCTCCAGGCTCCCTCCACCCCTCTGAGTCATCCAGCAATGGAATAGCTCCCAAATTTCTACCTGGGAACATGAGGCTGGGTGATCATGAGGGGTGGCATCTCCAAACTGCCATCCTATGGGATGAGAGCTGCTAACAGTAGAGAGGGCAGGA
>NW_008612246.1:0-5563 GCF_000691845.1 Merops nubicus | reverse complement strand
AAAAAAAAAAAAAAAAAGGAAGAACAACTTGCAATGTGATGGAAAAATGGAGACAGAGGCACAGAGTATAAAAATTTAGGTGAATAGCAATCAAGACACAGTTGACCAGTTTGGATTGGCACTTAAAACCCTCTGCTGTCTTACCCAATGCATGCTGCAGGAGCAAGCTGCTGAAGTCTGCTGCAGGAGCCATTATCATCTGTTCTTTTCATTTCCATTGCCAATTATCCTTAATTATTGGAAACTTTTTTTTCAATGTGTAATGACTGCTGAAATGTTAGCATGCTCATTAAATTGAAACTCTAGCTCAAGAAATAGATTTTGATAAGGTATGTTGTGTTATAGACCTGCATTTTCAAGCACTCCATCCTCTGCTAAATTCAAGTCCATCTTTGCACAACATTTTCCAAGAGATATTTATGTATTTATTTATTTTTACAGCAGAAAGGAACAGAAGGCCAGATTTCCTTGTTGAAAGCTGACATAATTAGTATAAAAAGACAGATGTGATCTGAATTGCTAGTAGTTAAAGGAATAAATATGGACAAACATTTTTTTCTGGAAAGATGGGTGTTGTCACTTGAGCAAAGGCAACAGGAGGCTACAATTCACTTGGAGCCCATGGAAAGGCAGGGAGATATTTCCTCAGAATCTGCCTGTTTATAAGACTAATTGCAGCCCACTGTACATCCAGCTATAGGTACCATGTGCTATCTCAGGGACCATCTTGACACCTGCTTGTGTGAGCTGTAAAATGGAAGAGGACACAGCTTTCCTTGTGTCACATCAAGAGTACAATCTTGCCTGATGCTCGTGTGGATTCCATGTCTCCACTCTTATACATCAGCAAAAAAAGCTAGTGAAAATCTAGCTTAGAGTGAGTCTATTTTAGGGATAGGAAAGAGGGAAAAAATGTAAATAGGGAATTTGGCAGGAACTCCAGAAAAAAAAAGCATGTGGAAAAGAAAAAGGTCTGGGAAGAATGGATGTGCTGCTGTCCCCTCATCTTGTTGACTTTTACCAGAAGCAAACTCATCCTACCATTCACTTCAGAAATGTCTCTTAGTGTGTTGTTTGCCCTGGTGTTCCTTTCTCATCTTCCCTGTTGTCTTCTGACAGCACCCATAATTTGCATTTCCTCTGATGACAGAATATTTTACCAAAAAAAACCCCAACTTCTAATTAGAATAAAAGGAAATCACTGACAAGATATGGATGTAACAATGCATATCATTGTGTCTGAGCACATAGCTCTTTCCTTTCTCATTCTCTATCAATCTCATTTGTCATTTTTTTCTCTTTCATAATTAGGAGATCTTAGGAAGAAAAAAGAAGAGCTTTTATTTTCTGTGTAACTTGTTTTAAACAACCTCTCTGCCCTTACTACACAAACACACCCATATAACATCATAAAAGCAAACACAAATGTTAAGGTGACAATTCTAATTTCTTTTAGATGTTGTAGCTGTGTTGCTAGCTCTGGATTTCCTCGTTAGACACTACAAGACTTGTGACAGACACAGGTTTAAAGTGCAGTCTGATCTTTAAGGTTGATTTTTTTTAAGATAGTCTTCCTGTTCCAGACATTTCTGTCACACTGTCTAGTAGGAATATGAAAGAACAAGAAGCATAAATTTCAAAATGAAACAGGGAAACTAACTCTCTATACAATTAATTGCTCTTAATTTTTCATCTGGATTGAAAGCTGCTTTGGTAAAATTGGGTCAATAACACTTATTTTCATTTTACTTTTATGAAACATATCTATGGTAAGTCTTTGAGATCTGACACATTCAGACAAACTCCCTCAAAGTGGTTTTTGAATTGTGGGGTTTTTTTAGCAACATATGAGGTGTCAGTGAACAACTGTCATTTTATTGTTATTTCCACAGAGAACTGTTGGTGGATGAAACTCAGTTATCCTGCCCATCCTCCTACCTACACTGCCCATAAATTGAGCACGTTCCTGCTGCTTCTGAGGATTCTCTCTATGGCTTTGTTAAGAACACCATTTTTCATGTCACAAAATAAAATTCATTTCTCATTAATAAATACAGCATACACATATTTTTATAGGAAATCCATGCTTGTGAATCTCCCCACATCCTTGCTGCAAACAACACTGACAACAGAGTCAGAATGACTCTGATAAATTGCCAAAATGTTCTCCAAATGACCCACGACATGAAGCATCAATGAACTTGTGAGGTCTCTGGGCTCACAAGAATGGCAACTCAGTTTTGCAGAACCAAGGGATTTGGATCTGGAGCTTCATGCAGAACAAACAAAGCTGCCTGGTGACCAGGGAGTGCACAACTCTAATCATTACTAGCAGTAAAATCTCTGGAATCAAAATCTGGCTGACAATTTTGTCAATAATACGTGAGGCAGAGTGCAATTCAGTTTGCTCTTTAACAGTTGTATTGGCTGTGCTGAACTGACAGTAATAACTTGTTTTTGTCAGTAAACTAAACAGATATGATTAGGATTTTTATAGAGATACACAGGGGTTTAGCCATGCTTTTGTCATTAAAGTCAATAGAAACTGGGCAGCTGAAACCCCAGGTAACTCTTTGGCAATTTATACCACAGGGAGAAGATAAATGAAGTAATAAAATGCTATTTTTCCTTTGAAATTCAGTACTCAGTAAAGCTGCTAGACTGGCAGCCTTGCAAAGCAGAAGTTCTTTGCTGTATTTATCCACACGACAGGTACAACATAAGTAGAAGCAATATGAAGTTCTTTCACCTGCTGTAACAACAGATTTTTTCAGTGGTCCTAATTTTTGCTGCCACAATTTGGGGCACTATTGTAAAATATATGAGTTCAGTCTTCCTACTCATTAGAAATACTCATTCCTTTATCTAACTACCCTAGCAGTGAACAGGGTTCATGTTTATTGTCATGATCTGAATAGGTTTTCTTCTTATAAGGCCCTAGACATTCCTTGTTCTGAATTACTGAGGACGTAAAGGGTTAAAGAAATTATTATAGCTGTTGTTGATCAAGCAGGAATTGAGCAAGAAAAGGCTATGCCTTCTCCTATCCTCCATGCAGTTGCTCTTTTCCTTTCCCCATTAAGTACCTAGATAAGAAGAAGAAAGAAATTAAAAATGCTAAACTTGGCTTTAGGAAAAAAAAAGGTATAAATAAGTTTTCTACATTGAATTTCCTTCATATTTCATGTGCTGTCTCCACCAAAACCTTTTCCTATATCTGCTCACCCACTGCAAGGATCTTTAACTTACATTGACAAAGTTGCTCCTCTAAATATAAAGTAACTTTTAGTTTTCCAGTGAACTCTGAATAAGGGATAGAGTGAACACGATCATAAAAAATGATGTCCCAGGATTTTCTGAGCTGCAGTTATCCTCAGATTCCTCAGCATCCTGTGAGGTTAGAATAAAGTATCTTAATACATCAATTACCAATTCCAAAAGACCTCCAAGGAGAACAGCCTTCCCTACATTCTAATTAGGGGAGTTCATGACCTATAGATGCATGGGATGAGAGGCTGGAGAGATGTCCTTACTCCTACAACAATGCTTAGCTTAATGAAATAAGGAGGTAGTAATTTTCATAGTGAGGAGCCTGGACAAATTATAACAGTGAACATATGGGGAGGAAGGAAAATAAAGTGTATCTGCTTAAAAGACATTATCAATTTAAAGCCTTAACTTTTCTTTTTCTTCTTTTTAAAGGGGTACAATTTGCATTTCCACAAGATTAATTTTCAGTGTTTCTTTCCTGTGCCTTGCCCACCTCTTTGATGCATAATTGAGTTTGAATACTTTGAAAAACCTCAAGACTGTGGTTGAGCCTGCCGTTCAGATCATCATCACTTTCACCTTTGTAGCATGGTGATTAAGGAGTAACCTCAGGAGGATTGAGCATGTTTCTCTGCTTTGACTGGTTTAATTTGCATGCTATTGCTGAGACAGCTTTTATTCAAAGCCAGCCACTAACAGTCCAAAGAATTCTGTGACCAGGGGGTGATAACAAGAGTTAATTACACTCTGAAGCAACTAAACTTCAGTAGAATTCTTCTGTAGTTTACCAAGAAAACCTTTGACAAATTATTTTCTGCAACAAGTTCAAAATTTGTGTAAGCACAAATTTTACACAAATAAAATCAAACTCTTCAGCTCTAAGGAATTTTTTTTTTTTTCCAAAAGTGAAGCTATGAATAATAATATTTTGACTTTATTGAACATATTGACTTCCTTAAAATGTTGTTTGTAGCTTTTCCTGAATATAAAAACATTCACTTGCAAAATAATTCTCAGCAAGTTATAACTTGTTCTCCTTTGCTTCTGAACTTTCATTGAAAAGACTGTTTCAGTGATGGGTAGTGTTATCCCTGTAATAAGAAAGGTTATACATGTTTGTTAGGCTTTCATAATGTTTTCTATTCTTATCTACCTTTTCCATCACTCACAATTTATTTATTGAAGGGTTTGGGCTTCTATTTTCTGTGTTGAATCTGTGTCTCAGAGTGAATTCTTTTCCCATTGGAAGAAAGAACAGTTCTGCTGTTTCTAGTCAAAGGTGAAACAGGGATTACTGAAGAAAATAAATAATCTCATGTTTTTCAAGTAGTTCTAGAAATAAAATGGTATTTAAAAGTTAAAGTTGTCCGTGGTGGGAGTTTTCCCTACTACCCATTAGCTCAAATGAAAATTGTTTTGGTTAAGTTGTAAACCTGTGAAACAATGTCCCAAGTCCAATTGACTAAGTGAAGGAATGATTCGTTGTGCTTGCATGTCTTACTTAGGTAATAATGAGCACTCTAATCAAATTTGTAACAGCAAACATTTAGACATAGCTTTTCCCAGAGCATTTGTCTGGAGAAACTGGCTGCTCAAGGCTTTCAGGGGTGTAAAATTTGTTGGAACTTAATACAGCCAACATTAGCAACACAGGCTGGGAGAGGACATGCTACAGAGCCTGCAAGAAAGCAGGGGAGGGACTGTTCACAAGGGTTTGTAGTGACAAGATGAGGGGTAATGGCTTTAAGCTAGAGAAGGGGAGATTTAGGTTAGACATTAGGAAAAAGTTCTTCAGTATGAGGGTGGTTGATCACTGGAATAGGTTGCCCAGGGAGGTGGTGGAGGCCCCATCCATGGGGACACTCAAGGTCAGGCTGGATGAGGCTTTGAGCAGCCTGACCTAGTTGGAGATGTCCCTGCTTATGGCAGGGGGGTTGGACTAGATGATGTCTGGAGGTCCCTTCCAGCCCAGACATTCTATGATTAAGCTAACGTGACTCCAGAGCTTCATTCAACAGTCCTGAGGAAGGTAAAATTTGACTTTTCTGAAAGGGAGCTATGTAAAAGACATTATACAAATTTACAGCTGAACTATATTTTCAATACTCCTTTCCAAAGCATCTACATTTTATCACTGAGATGGAGCAAAACACAGGGAATACCTTAAAATACCCATACTCAAAGCATGCTAGAGCAGGCAAAACTCTAGAGACACAGAAGAAACCTGTAGAAGTCTATGTCTAATCTAAAACAGTAATTCCTTCAAATTCTGATGAAGATGGCCCTTATTTAA
>NW_008612245.1:13391-35814 GCF_000691845.1 Merops nubicus | reverse complement strand
GCGCTGGGCTGGCTCCCGAGGCTGCGTTCTCTGGTGGAGGTGGGGGGAAGAGCTCAGCTTCGCCCCGAGAGGTTCCGTGTGCGGAATTAATTGCTGCTGCTTTCTCAAGTCCCTTGGGTTTGCCTTTGGCCAGCCCAGAGCTGGTCATTGGTAAGGTGAAGGAGAACCCAGCGAGGAAACGAAGCAGAACCTGAGCAGGAGCTGTGAGCCCGTTCACACGTTTCCTTGAGGAAAGGGAAAAGGAGCGAGGCTGGGAGCCAGGTCTGGCTGCACAACAGCCAGAGTAGCTGCTGGGTCCATGCTCCAGCCTAGGAACTGGTAGTTTACCTTGAAACGTGTTTGTGTGAGTACAGGTATCTCCGTAGGTGTGACTCGGGGAGGAATACAAAACCCACACGTGCCTTCAAATGAGGCTTGATATTTGAAGTCTCACCTCCTCCCTTTATGGGTAATGAAAGGGAGGAATCCTGAAATTAGGCAGCTGCATGATTACTCTGTGTGAGAGGATGAATGCGAGTAAATAGAGAATAAAGAAGAAAAATACAGAATGAGAGGATATTTAAAGACAAATTTGCATTTAGTTTGGGGTAGTGTTTTGTCACTTCCTCACACATGCATTGCAGTTTTCTATGTGTGGTATAGAGCTATTCTGGCATACAACCTCGAGGTGTAAAATATGTCAGCATTGAACTTTGATGTTTGTATATGCTTGTGTTTAAACATCATGTTGAGATTTACAAATTCTTGGAAACAGAGCAAACAAGCTGACTGACCTTTGGACCCAAGCAATTTGCTGAAAGTGTATTTATACTATCTGTTAGAATACCAGGCTTCATTATTTATTTATTTAGCCTGGCTGGTTGCTATGCTGAGCTCTGGTATTAATGCACCACCATTTCTACAGCTAATTCAGGAGCTGCTGAGCTGCAGTGGTTCAGCTGGAGCTGAGCCATGGGAGTCAGCCCCAGTGAGCCAGGTGCCCATGGGCCACAAGGACAGGAGCTGTTTAAGTCCTGGAGCTGAGGATGGAATTACTGTAAACAGATACAGACTGTAGTTCATTTGTGTGTCTTATCTCTAAAATCTCTATGTATCTTAGAAAGAAAGAATAAGTGAGAATAATTGCTGGGAGCCTTTGTACTTGTCTCACGTGACGTTGTGAAGTGCTCTGTGGTTGGTTATTGTTTAGAACTTCGGGGATTTTTGCCTGAAGGGGTTTTTTCATGTCTGTCATCAAGGCGTCTCAGTTTTTGCTTTTACTGAGTTTGAATTAGATTCTCCTTCCAGTTACACCATGGCTGTCCAGTAAGCCAGAGATGGCACCCGGGAAGTTTGGGTCTCCTCTGCTAGTGGCCCTGCCTTTCTGCCTTTGGGAGCAGCACGTTTTCCCTGCAACACAAAGTAGGCTTGCTCTTTTCTTCCTGAACATTTTTGATGGCAGCCTTACCAAGATGTGGTAGTTGCCTTCCCCTTTGCTGTGAGATTTCGTTTCTTTCCTGTCTTTACTCAGCCCTAACGTTGTGAGTTGAGTGGTGTTTCCATGCAGAATGCAGGGCCTCTGGTTGGCACTACTCCTCGACTTTGTGCTTTGCCTTAGACAATCCAACAGAACGGAGAAAGGCGTCAAGTGGCTAGCAAGTCATCTTCCAGTAAAGCTTGTGAAAAACTCTTCTGTTTTTCAGTTGGCTTCTTACACAGTTACCTATTTCATCCTTGTATGCAAAGCTTCAATTATTGACCATAATTAATAGACTATAACAGATCCCGGTTATCAGACGGCCTCGTCACGGTATTCTGAGTCTAGCCAAACACATCCACCCAAGGTGTGAAGTGCTGTGCCAAGCCCGTGTGCCGGGGGGCTGTGGGAGGGGCAGCGTGGGGCTGGGGGGGCACACAGCTCTGCGGGGGGCACACAGCTCTGCGGGGGACACACAGCTCTGTGGGGGGCAGTGCTCCCCACGGATCCTCGCAGCGCCTGCGCACGCAGACATAGTGGCGGAGTTTTGGAGGTAGGCGGCGATATATAACCATATTTTTGAGAAATCTTCTGAAAGATAAGTTAGTTGAGACTGTTAGCGTATGAAATCTCCTTTGATAATTAGGCTGGGTTAGAGTTCTCCTTGCACGCTGTTTTCAGAGGCTCGTTTTGTTGATCATGTCTCTGAGCAGTTCTCATCTAAGACGACAAGTGTCGCGTCTCGCTAAGGTTACACGTTGTCACATCTGCAACTTCCTTACTGCAAATTTTGATCTTGCATTTGAAGCTATGAAGATGGCAAGAAATAAATCAAAAAAAGAGTTTCTGCAAATGGAATTACAGTGGCTTCTGCTTGATAGATGACCAGGGAGACTGGAATCCTCAATCCAACAGAATGGAAGTCTCCTAGGCGTGGTCATGTAAATCCATCCTGATTCCCATTCTCTACCCCCATTCTTATAAGCCTGTTGCTCTGCCGTTGTCCCTCAAATACGACTTGTGGCCTAGGCAGCTGTCTGTCCATTTCCTTCTAAGGTGATGTGTCTTTTCTCATGGTTGTTCCTTGGCCTGATGAAAAGTCCAGCGAAGCGGCGTCAGTTGTATTTTCAGTTTCAGAAGTGTGCATGTTCTGGGCTTTTCAGTTAAGACTACCAGTGATTTTTAGGCAATGAGAGATTTTAATCAATAGCTCATCCATCCCAATTCAGATGTCTACCAAGAGGTCAAAGAATCCATACTCTATTCTCACTTTCAGGTAGAAGTTTTCAAAAACTACTTGGCCATGGGAGGCACTGTGTATTTAAATGCTTCCTGTAGCACTTCTGGAAAAACCAAAAGCATGTCAATTGGCTGTATGCAGAGATGAGTGGTTTACAGAGGATACTGGACATGTTAGTGTTATTATGAGGGATGAATAGCACTGAATTTTCTCCGGAAAGACTCAAGTATTGTAATTCAAGCTTCATGCTGTTCCTCAGAGATGTGTCAAGATTCAGAAGTGCTGGCTGAGGAGCTCCTTTGCTCAGGCTGAACTGTTGGACAAATGTACTTTTTGCTTTTGGTTCCTTTTGGTTGCTTGCAGACTTCAGAATTGTCACTGTTGGCTTTAACTTGAGAATTTTGGCTACACCCTAAAAGGATTTGGCCGATAGAGCATCACCTCTGCTGCAGTCTCACACATTGGTAGCTTTGTTATGGCTTAGCTTTTGATATTCTGTGATTAGCCAAAATGGCAGAGTGTATCTGTGTTAGTGAAACAGGAGAAGGAGAGACTTTTATGAGTTTTTGATTTAATGCCTATGAAATAAATATCCACTTCCTAAAGCCTGATGGTGTTTTGCAAAGCATATACTTGAGTACATGTGTAATCGAGTCAATATTGAGAAGAGTGGCCCCTTTGAACAATATTTCTTGTGTGAAAGAACAGCCCTCTACAGATGGGAGTAGTCAGGGGGGCGTGGGGGCTGAATGGATTTATTCACTGGTGGTCAGAACTGGAAAACACTTCTGGTTTCCTCGAAGCCTTTTGCTTTTCCTCCAGCATTTTCTGTTATAGTGCCCTTGCCAGAGAGTTGTCAGCCTTGGTTTTGATGGTCTCCAGCAATGTAGTTTTGATTCCTATGTCATTTGTATATCTTGCTCTTTGTTAGGTTTTCTTTTAGGGCATTTCCTTGATGTCTAAAATTTTTCCTTGCAATTTTAATTTATTTTGTTCTCAGATTATTCAGTTTGAGTTTTGACTTAACAGGAAAGGCATGTTTGGTTCTTAGGCATTCTGGATTATTAAATGACACCAAACCCTAGTATAAGTAACTGGAAAAGATAGCATTATAGGATGGAGACAGATTCCCCAACTCTAGTGTGTTTTTTAATATCCAAGGTGATGTGGCAGTGACTTGGGCAGAGTTTCTTAGGCCTTTCCTGTTGGGAGTCCCCCTCCAGCTGTGATTTGTTGCCTTTTTGGTACCTGTAGCTGTTGATGAAGGAACAAGAGGGCTCCTATGGAATCTGGGGTGTTTTGTCATAAGAAAATACTCACAGGGTTTGGGAAAGCCCTGGCCCTGTGTTAGTGTAACAGTACTGCTGAGGAGAGCAGAGCAATTCCTCTTAACCTTGTTGAGAGTTCTTCACGTTCATCACTGTGGAAGAAATGACCTCGTGAGTGCTCTGGAAGATCTCTCCTTTTGCTGGCTGTCCCCTGGCCGTTCACTGCCCTGGGGCAGCAGCTGAGGGGAGCAGTCTGGAGTCAGGACAGACCAGAGCCTGTCGAGGGACAGGAGCGTGGGGAGTGCCACCCGACGGGCAGGGCCTCTGCCAGCACTGCAGCCTGGGCAGCTCTCTGCCAGGTGCCTCTAGCAGGATGGCCGTGGGATGGGCATCTGGAGAGTGCCACAAATGCAATATCACAGTGATTATTATGGGATGGAGAACAAAGATCCTGAAGGCACTACTTGAAATGTTTTGCTCTGAAAGTGGCTCAGAGATTTCTGCTGCTTTTGTTTTGGTTTGCATTTTGCTGATATCACTCCTGTATTTGTTCAGGAAAAAAACAACCAAACAACCAAACAAAAAGACCCAAACAAACTCAAATGTCAAGTGTTCTTTCCATCACTGACTTTTTACAAGGGCTTGTAGTGATAGGATATGAGGCAATGAGTTCAAACTGGAGGACAGTAGAGGTAGATGAGATGTAGGGAAGAAGTTCTTCACTCTGAGGGTGGTGAGACCCTGGCCCAGGTTGCCCAGGGAAGCTGTGGATGCTCCATCCCTGGAGGTGTTAAAGCCTGTCCAACCTGCTCTAGTGGGAGGTGTCCCTGCCCATGGCAGGGACGAGGGAACTGGATGATCTTTAAGGTCCATTCCAACCGAAGCCATTCCATTATCATTGTCCTGATATTGTATGAATTAGTGTAAGCCTTTAAAAAACTTTTTTATAATCTATACTAATGCCTAAAAGATTAGTTGCATTGTGACTCGTCCTGGAAATTAGATGAAATGAATGCTGATCTCCTGGAGTGAGTGCAAAATACTGAGATGCTAAAAGTCATTCAGAGCTGTGACCTTTTTTAAGGTGTAGGACAAAAGCTCTGGGATTTCAGTGAGAGTTCTTAACCTAAACTGCCTTTCAAGATATTGGTCAATCTCAAACATTCATCTCTGATTTCACTTTTGGAACGTGTTACTAAACTGTAATTGAGAGTTAGCTCTTGCCTAAGGAAGAACCTGACATCCAATTCTTAGCACACAGCAATTTTAATCTGCCACACTTTCATCTAGATGAGCTGTAGTGTTCCAAACCTGAAAGCATTTCCTCTGTCATGCACAAAGACGTATAATTTCTGATAATGTGCTGGAGGAGTGGGGAGGGGGGAGATAGCATACCTGAGGTCAGCTCAGTAAGTCCTTGCTGTCTGATGGGTTTTAAATCCACTGCGGCTTGGCCAGTCATCAAGAAGACACTTGGATTCTGCAAGTACTGAATGATTTCTGACATGTCTCTTGCAATTCATTCTGCATTCAGAACATGAATAGACCTGATCTGGCTGCCCCAGAGGAGATTAGTTCTGATATAAGGAAAAGAGCTGATTTTAAATTACATCGTTTCAGAGCTGAGAGGAACTGGTTTTCCACAGAATATGATTAATCACCATGTACTTGTTTTTAACAGGCGCCATGATCTTACATAATGAAATCATAAAGCCTGTAAAATGGTGTTTATTAAAGGAATGGATGCAGTTCTGATGTACTTCACCCAGTGCAAATGTACTGCACAAACGGATGTTGGGCTGGCCTGGTGCAGAAGAATTTTTTAAAGGCTTAGAGTGAAAATTATGTATATATTTTTAGATTTCAGTACTATGATAGTGTTGTCCAGAGAGCATCTGTCCACATCCTGAATGCTTTTTATTGCATTTATGCCCTGTGGAGATCCCTGGAGGGGTTTCCAAGCCGTGGAGATGTGGTGCTGAGGGAGATAGGTCAGTGGTGACCTTGCAGTGCTGGGGGAACTGTTGGACTCAATGATATTAAAAGTCTTTTCCAACCAAAATAATTCTGTGATTCTATGACCTATAGTCTATAGATCTGATAGATTTCTCTGTAGTAATTTAGAAATGCGAATAAGTAAGTAGCCATTTTGAAAAGGCAATCTGACATGTCTCTAAGTGAAGAAGATAGTGTAATCTGAAAGCAAACCTTGAATTTTCTGTGTTGCACATATTTTTGTGTAATGAGACTATTTATCCCTAGTGCAAATATCAGGTTCTAGGTAATTAATCTCTCCTGTTGTATGTGTATATCACTGAAAAAAACCCACCACACAGGAACTGAACAGTTTCAAGCATATTTTAAATGATGGTTACTTTGATCTTATTTGGTTTTAAGCACTTAATCTTGCAGCAAACTATTAGAGCATGTCATAACTTGCCAGCAACCAGAAGTATGTGAAAAGAATTGGGGAGTGAATGTTTTTCCATGTCATGCAAAATAATGTATTAAGTTGGAACTTTTGGTAAACTGTGAGAGCATAGATTTGATTGAGTTGCTTTATGGTCTCTGGAAAGGCTTTCTTTCTCTAAAGGCTGTATTCTGACAGCAGCTTTATTTAATGGCTTCCTGTTGGCAGCTCACTTCCTTGTTGACTGAATTTAAGGATGGGTGGAAGAACCCTTGTTTCAGGTCCCAGGCTTAGGTGGCATTAAGCCTGTGATGTGTGTGGAGTGCCAAGGCCAGCAGCTTGAACACATGCTGAGTAAGTGTCTCTGGTTGGCAAGCACAGCCAGAATTTATCAGATATCAGATCTGTGGATGTCTGTGAAGCAGCATTCTGGCTGGAGCTGTTTTAGCTTATAATTTAGAACATACCTGCCTTTTGTTACTGGGTATGTTGTAAGGAGAATAAATAATGTTAACAAGAAGTGGAACTTGTAGAGTAACAGGATTGTCATCTCACTTCAGGATACAGTGATGTCATGTGAAAATACTGTCCCAGTGAGGCCGTGCTATGTTGGCATGCCAAAATCCAGCACTTCTGAAAATGCTTAAGAACTGGCATCAAGGCACTCAAATGAGGCTTCCCACAAAATAGAAGAACTGTCAGTGCTGTAAGAAATCTTGAAGGAAGTTTTAAAGATGAGGTTATATATGAATGTTGTTGTAGTGCCTCAGAAACCCACTCATGCACCCAAAATTATTTAGCATTGTTGCTAATGTCCTGTATAAGGACAGCAGAAAAGATACTTACCTCAGGATTCACAATGCAGATACACACCCAAAGGCAAGAGCTGACTACAAACAAACACCTGAGTCTGTGCTGATGGGATTGTAAAGCCAGGGATTTCAGCACCACTCATTTAGCCACTGTTAAGTGTGTGAAAGGCATCACAGCAATGGTGGTTTTAACCTGGGATTTGAAGAGTTTTGGGGAATGTTTACAGAGGCAAAAACTGTGTGGTAGAAAAAGTTTTTTTTTAAAAAAATTAATGCTGGGAGGTAAAGGCTGCAGTAGGAGATCTGGTGCTAATTGAAAGGTGATTATTAGCACAGGGATAGTGGCTTTGAAAGTGGGTACAGAAGCTCAGATCTGGAAAGCCTGAAGAAGAGACAGTGAAATTCGGAACAAGAGTTGACCTGGTCAAAGCAGTAGACGAGGTTATGATCTTGAGCAGGGTGGCTGGACCAGGTGGCCTCCAGATGGTCCCATCCAGCCTCAACCATTCCATGATTCTGTAATTTTAGTCTCATCTGTACCAAAGAAAGGAGAAGGGCTGCTTTTCTGAACTTCATGGCTGATGAGGTGGGTTTGGTCTATGGTGCTTTAACTTAATTACCTGAAGTGATTCATCCCTATTTTATTTGCATGGTTTCATCACCTAAACTGTCTTGTAAATGTGCTGCTGTGTATTTCTGTTGCACTTGTGTCAGGAGTCCAGCACAGGGTAGGAAAAAGTTACCTCAGATTTGTAGAGCTGTTGCCATCTGAAGCACCAACATAGGCAGGTAGTTTACTGCAATGGAGAATGAATTCAGCATGCTGTTGAGCTAAGATCTCATGAGTCAGGCACAGCAATTTGGTGTGAGAGTGACCAGAAGGCCTGCATGGAGACTGAAAAGGAGAAACCCTAAAGGCAGAGAACAACAGCCTCAGAGCTGACCACCGAGAGAGAACAAGCTCTGGAATTTTTAAACCTGTGTGCTTATCAGAAATATAAAGCAGAAATTATTAGAGAGATGTTTTTAGCCAGGCCCAGACTCTGTTCTTCAAAGCATCATGTCAACGTACTGAAGAGCTGAACAAGTCAGACCCAGGCGCTGCCAGATCCATTGGCTGATAACACTGACGCCAGTAGAAAAGGGTCAAATACATGTTGTTTGACCTTTATCCCAGTGGGGATTAAATTGATTCTAATTAATAGACTTGGGAATAGATGGGTACCTTGGCAGAGTTTGTAATTAATTTAAATTGTTCATCCTATTAGCTTAGCTGTAAACTATGCATAATTACAAAACGATTTTGTGGACAGCCACCCTTATGTTGACACCTTCTTAATTACAATTTATTGAACACAGTGCTACACAGCTTAGTTGTTTTGATTAATGTAGGGATTGCTGTTGTCTAAGGCTGCCTGAGCAAATGTCTCAGGGCTCCACTTACGTCAGTGAAATAGTGTTTGAAAGCACCAGTTGCAGCCCTGATGAAATCAGTGATGCTTTACCTGTGTGACCGTGAGGGAAATCTGGCTCACAGTATGTATTTGGTGATAGTTGTAGCTCTGAGTACACTTAAACAACATAAAATGATACCTATTTTGAGGTAGTATAAAAACGATGCCCAGAAAGATTCTGGGCTGTCCTTGTCCTGCAGCATGTTGTATTTTTAGCCACAGGTTAGGAGGGCAGGATGGCAGCTGGTGTGACCTGGCTAATATATTTCATCCCTTATCTAAATGAAACAGCCATTTAACGTAGGTGCAAATGGAGTTCAAGCTTGACCTCTCCAGGCAGCATTCTTGCTGCTGGCCAGCACAGAGCAGCTTGCAGCAGCAACATCCACAGGTTGTGTCTGTCGGGCATGTCCTCTTTCCTTGCAAGCCCTGGGCTGAAACTGCTCACCAGCTTTCTGCCTGGCTTCCATCAGAAGGTGAGAACATCATACACCAAACCAAATCGTATTTCCGTCTGTCTTAGAAGCTTCACTGAGCAGCAAACGTCTTCTGTATAGCTAGGGCTAGCTCAGGAAATCAGGAGTTGCCACTAAGAAAAGCATGCTCGTTTAAGCAATTACAATTGCTTTTTGTTCTGTTTGCCCTTTGAATCACTGGGTGCACTCAAGTTACATTTTCAAGATTTTCTTCATATCTGAGGAGAGGAAAACCTTGCACCACTTTAACTGAAAGCAGAAATTGTAGACAATCTTCTTAACTCTGGGTGCTGGACCTTAGGAAAACTCTCAAATAAATAGACAAATAAGTGGGAGTGGAAGATGTTGCTGTAAAGACACTGCGTGGTCACTTTTCTGTGCTCTGAAAAAGCATGGGGGAACAATAACAGTGGACAATCAGACATGTTCTGCATGAAGATTGAATTAGTGTTTGTCTGAGATCTGTCATTTTAATCTCCTTGCTAGTAGTAAACAGAGACACTTTGTCTCTCTGAGTGCATGTGCTGGGCGAGACTTGGCTGTGGTAGTTTGGAAAGGAGATGGGAAATCCTGACATCCACTTTCAGGAGCTTGGTTTTATGTTGACAACAAACTCAATTTCCCTGTGCCCCACCTCCTAAAAAAAAATTAAAAAAAAACACCCTCTTACCAGCGAGGACAAAACTCAGCTTGCTGCCTTAAGGAGAAGAGGTTTTGCTTCCAAGTAGGATATTAAAGACATCCAGCTGGTACAAGTACTTCTTTCCCAAAGTGGTAATAGAGCAGAGCTGGCTCTGACTACAGTGAGCTGTCAGAAATGATGTAAGAACATTTCCAGGACTTTTGGGAAGGACGGGAGCCCTGTCTCACTGACTGAGTTGTTTGATTCTGGGTTTTGAGATATGCTGATTGTGCAATGTTGTAGAGTGTTCTTTGTGTTGCTTGTTACTTGTTTTTAATCCAGGCCCCTTAGAGACTACAGTCTATGTTGTGTTTATATTTGAACGTGTGCTTTATGGAAGCAAGAGGTTTGCTGCCTCCAAAGCAAAACATTTACCCATCAGAGGGGGCTTTTAGGGTTTCATTTCCCCAGATAACGATGTGCAACCATCGCAGATGGTGAGGGTGTGTGGGTAAGTGTGTGTGCCTGCTGACCTGGCAGCCTGCGTGTCCTTCAGAGCCCAGAGTTCATCAGTGGGTCAGCCAGCTCCTAATGACATCGCCACACTCCTTCACTGCCCACCCCAGGAGCTGCAGAGCCCATGGGTTTGACCACCATCATTATCTTGTTTCAGTCCAGCACTTGCACAAAGTGAGACATCTAGAAAAGCATCTTACTTCTACAGAGTGATTTTAGTTTCTCTTCCCGAGTTAAAAGAATTTAAAGGTGGAAAATTCTTAACCATCAAAATTATATTACAAGAACAATATTTCATGTTGTGATTGAAATTGTCAGTGCAGCTCAACAGTCAGAGTACTGGTTATAGATTGAAAAAAGATCTATCTCAAAGGGAGCCAATATAATTGGGATGAACTATTCTGCAGTACATGAAGTCAGATGGGCTTCTTTAGCCACTGGACTTGGTGAAAACACTGGAAATTCTTTTGGTTTGCTTTTGAGTCACAGAGTTGGGCCCAGGCTGAGTGTGATCTCAGCGATGACAGGACATTGCAGATCCCCCACTGCCTGCTGTCAGTCAGCACCCCTGCAAATCCTGCCAGCTAGGGCAGTGGCCCTTCTTCTTTTGTGTACCTGCAGATATTTTTCAGTAGAATATTGTGCTACGGTGAGTGTGAGTGAAGCACAGATAGGCCTGGTCTTCAGGGATAGATTTCACACGCTTTGTACAAGTAGGTTACAGATCCCTGATGCTCTGCAGTCTGCTGGGAGGTAGGGAACCCTTGTGGCAGTGAGCTGTGCTTGTTTCCAGCTTTGAACACGTTAAGGAATTGCTGTGTCTCAGTATTACATCACTGCACCCTCAGCTAAATCCAAGCACTGCCCAGGTTTGTTTCACTGGGGAGCAAAGCTTACCTGGTGTGCTTTGGTAGCTTCATTGGCTACATGTTTGCTGTAGGAAATGAAATGGACTTTGCATCGTGGTGGTCTGAAAGCATGTGCCAGGCAGTGCATCCAAAGGATGGCGACTTCCAGGGAGCTGTGACTTGTTCATGTGCTGGAGCTGGAGCTCTGCTTGCCTGACCAGCCCCTCTGGTTTAAATGAGGATCATTGTAGCAGAATCTGGTTAGGAGTGCTTTTATCATTTCTGGGCAAAAGTAATGATCATGACTTTTGTTTCTATATTTAGATATTTTATTTAACTACAGCTGTGCTGGTTTTCACATTTTTCATAAGCAGGGTACCTGCTTCTTAACAGTGTATTGAAAAAAAATGGATATAATCCATGAAAGACCCTTTTTAGCCACACTGTACCTGTTTGGGGCATGCACAATCCATCTTCCTTCTTCGACTTAATAGGCTGAGGATTAAACATGTCCTGAAAGCTGTCATTTGTACAACAGATGAATAGATTTTAGAAATCCTGCCCTGTTGCATAGCAACGGCCCCCATTAAAAAGTAACATTTTGAAATGTACAGAAAAAGATAGGAAACCAGTTAAGCATTTAAATCCCAAAGCTTGCTTCTAAGCAGTATTCTTTATTTCTTTGACTAAAATACTTGTAAGAAAAGCTCCTATTGACAGCTTTTAGGTGGTTTTAAAATGGTAGCTATTCTGTTTCTGGAGGCAAAGGCAGGAGGCTCATAGGGGAGTCTGGAGCTGTTGGTGGTGTTTGGTTTATGTACAAATTCAATGTAGGCTATTTTAACTCCCAGTGCTGCTCCAGTAGCCTCATGGGAAAAATATTTTTTTTCAGTGAAGAGCTGCATCATCCTCTGCATGTGGATAATCTGGAACGTGCTCCAGGCCTTTCTGGAGGGTAGTTTATAATGACAGCATTAGAAAAGTTCTTCATCCTTAGGTTTCCATGTCTGGTTTTGTAGCGAACCCTTCTTCCCGTTTAAACAAATTTAAACACTTCTCCTTGTCTTCTTTTACTGTGATCTTCTCGAAGAGCTGTGGTTGTCTGTCTGCCTGTGTCCTTCTCTGGCTTGTAAACATTCCTGGTGGTTTTCCTAATTGGCTGGAGCATTCACCATTTTGTCCACCGTATTTTTGGACTCTGCTAATGTGACAGTGCAGCAAAATGCCACATCCCCTTGAGTGGTGACAGGACTACAGGGACACATCACAGATCTCCATGATAACGTGGAGTAAACTTCACTCCAGTTCACACAGCAGTGAACGTGGACAGCTGCCAAAGTTCAGAGCTGGTCCAGCATCAGGAGTTACCTTCCCAGTAGAGCATCTGACTGATAAAATTGTATTTATTATTTTTTATAGAGCTTGTAGTGGAATTTACATGTTCCCCCAAATAAGTAAATTGTTAATTAAATACTCATAATGATTTAGTTTAAAGCAAAATTGAAAATGTTCTGAACTGCAGCTGTCAATTTTTTAACCAAAACTGGTAATCCATCATAATTGATACTTTTATAAAGTACACAGGGGCCTGGTGCTTGGAAGCTCTGGGTGCTGGCTCTGAGGTGGGGGTGCAGTGCTCCAGCCTTCTCCACCAGACATTACAACCATTCAGCATTTCATCAGGAGACACTCTGCTGCAGAATCCACCTGGTAAACAAAAAGGCAAACTCTAAAAAATAATCCAGTTCTCTTGACACCCAGTTCATAGCTCTTTTATTTTCCATACATTCTGATTTCCACTTTGTTGGCTAAGAAGTAGCAGACTTGTCAAATGACTGTTGGTTGAGCCAGGCAATTCTAGAAGTTACTGTCCCCTGGTCAGGGGATGGAGGTAATACTGTGTTAGACCCACCTCTTTAAATTTCACATGACCCTTACTTCTAACATTGCCCTGCGAGCTCAACTTGGGGTTGTTTTTAGCTTTACAAAAACAAACACTCTTACCCTTTAGTGTCAGCATCATTTTCTGTCATAGTAAATGTTTAACCATATTACATGAACATTTAACCTGCCACATGTTGAGAGCTCTCTAGTCTGAGAGGTGTTTGCAATAAGTAAAACTGCTAATGCAGCATTTGGGGAGGCAAATGGGCAAACACCAGACCTGCACCTGTGTTCAGTGCCCTGTTGGACCATGGCATGCGTCAGGCAGAGCCAGTCATTTCTTTTTTTGCCTTTGAAATGTTTACTGATGTTCTGTCCCTTCATCCCGTCTGCTGTGCTCGCAGTACAAAAGGGCTTTCTGCACCTGCATATTTACCCTCCCCACAATTTCCTGAGCTCTCTGGGGAGGTTTTTATATGAATCTGGATTATAGGGATAGCATGCCAAGCCAATGGAGACGGCAGCACTCTGGGTATTTTTGCAGGATGGAGTATTCTATTTCTGTTGGTATCTACAGAGCCTTCCCTCAAATACATAACTTTAAGAACCTTGCCCCTCTCCCCACCCCCAGTTATGCTGCTTCTTTCTGCTTTGCAGCCAGAGAATTTTATTGCTGGATGTTTCTTTGTGTGCTTTGGTCCCCTGGAGCAGAGGCCGGTTCTAACACATGGTGTGGCAGACATTCACCATTAAAAATCTGTCGGTTTTCCCCCCCCAAATGCTTCCATGAACCCTCGCAGGGTGACAGCTTGTGGCCACTTGGTGCTTTTGTTGGACCGTGCACTCCGTTTGACCCTGTCCCAGCGTTAATAGGATTGTAAAGGCTGACTCCTGCGTGACCTCTTCCTGCAAACAACCCTCACCCTTCCCCTTCCTCACCCTGCTGTACAGCAGAGCTGAAAAGTGTTGCTCCCAAGGCAGTCTGGAGTCGCAGTTCATGTTGCAGACGAAAGCAATTGGAAAAACCACTGGAAAAAAGTCAGCATGGGGCCACCTGTCCTTAAATAGTCCTGACTGTGAGAACAGTAGGCGTTTGTTCACTTCTTCAGAGGGAGCTGGTCTTAAATGCCTGTATGCAGACAGAAAATGACACTTTTTCTTCCCAAAGAAGGCCTCTGTTGAATAGGAGACAGGTGCTTACATACTTCCCCATGATTTGTTTGGGTCCTGTTTTGTTTCCTTCCGAGGAAAAAAAGGGCTGACTGGGGTACAGTTGGAATTGACTGTGGTTGAAGTGAATAATGTTAATCCCATTGAGTGCTAAGTCAACATAAAAAGTAATAGAAGCCCTGACTCTAGACAAAAGGAATTAGAATTCACTTCGAGTCTCCTTCTGAAGTCTCTTTAGACCTAATTTTTAATCTCGTTACTGTATATTGCTCCTGGCCTTAACTCAAAGCAGTTTATAATAAAGTCTGGTTTGTGTTTAACATGGTGGCAGGATTAAATTTAAATTAAATTCTTGCAGTCTAATGTCTTTACAGCTTCTCAATACTAACCTAGAAGAGCTTGTGTGTGAAATAGGTAAATGAGCTTACGCTCTTGATCCCTCCTGTAATCTTTCTCATCCCGTCCCTTGCAGCTTTGATATTCACTTTCCAGTGTGAGAATTGAGAAAATTTTGCCATTGGCCTGCTTTGTTTGCTTACTTTTATATAAGTGTCACTAAGGGGCTGGGTTAAGTATTTTGACCTACTTCAGGCATCAAAAGGTTCTTTTTTCCCTCGCTAAAGCAAAGATTGGCTTTTCACACTGCAGGGCCACACCTTTCACTCTCCCAGTAATCTGTCTTTAGCATGCCTCTCCCTGGGAGAACTCCTGAAAGAACTTGTCTGGCTTTGCCCCGGGGGCAGGAGAGGGGAAGGGGTGGAGGAGAATGACAAGCAGAAGACCTGAAGGCTTTTGAGGCTGTGAGGATTTACCCTCCTGCTCTCATGATAGGCAAAACTCTGCCAGGATTATGGGTTACACTGGAATGCGTTTCTTTGGAGGACCAACTGCGAGTTAGTACGACCAGGCTTTGTAAATACATGGGGATAAGACTGACATACTTCAGTGGATTATCTACACTTTGTACTTCCTAAAAGTATGCGGGGACTTTCAGTGCTGGGTGCAGAAAGGCTCCTCTGCCTGAACAAAGGTAGCAGTCTGTGCAATGACAGATACCAGCCCAAACAGAGGAACTTTTGTTTCACCGGCCTAGGAAGGAGGTTGAAAGGGGCAGCGAAATGTGTTGACCTACCAAGTACTTCCTATCTCTTGCTGATCTGTGGTGAGGAGTTGTGGTTGATTTCTGGAGGCAGCAATAATGAGATCAGGCAGGAAGGGCACTTTCATGCCTCTGCAACACTTTAATCTTTCAGTGTCTTCAAACTGATACAGAGAATTGCTTCATGAGTCGTAAAACGCAGAAACTTTTGGAATGGAAGTTACATCTGCTAATAACAATGCAGGTTGCTGTGTTGGGAAAGACTAGGAGTGAACAGTTCTAGAACACAACCCAGGTAACCCAAGGGGAGTGTCAAAGAAATGGGCCATCCTCAGAACCGCTGTTGTTGCAGGACACCTCTCTGATACCAGTCTAGTTCACTGGGGGGATAAAGCCCAGCACAGAGAGCTTGCTGAAGACACAGTGCCACATTAATTGGTGATGTAAAAGGGCAGCATTCCTTTGCTGCTGTTCTTGAATTGTGCTAGCAATAAAATTGTGCTAGCTAGACCAAACAAGTTAAATAGCCTTGTAAGTGATGTAAAATTAGCTCTAACTTAATCTCCCCCACCAATAATACACTGAAGACTCTGGAAGCAGAGGGGGTCTATTTTGTTGACAGCAGCTTCAATCTAGACCAGTTTATATAAATTGGTGCCTTTATCTGATTTTGTGGTGGTCCAAAGGATAACTCGTGCTCGCTTGCACTACGTCGAAAATCAGGATTTAAACCTGCTGGCAGGGTCGGGGCTCTGCAAGTAGCCGGTGCAGGGCTCTAGCTGAAGGTCCTGCCTAGTACAGGAGCAGCCCAGCCCTCCCTCTTGCCCCCCGACCCCAGGGCATGGCTCATTAGCAGATTAGGGCCCGAGTTAAATGGGTCCTCGGGGAGTGAGGATGCTGAGCTGCCTCTTGCCCGAGCAGGAGTTATCTGGTGACTTGCCAGAGGGGAGAAGATCTACAGATAAGGTCTGTTTTGCAAAACTCCGCTGATGAATAAACGCTGGGAAAATCTGCACTAAGCCCTGATGTCACAGCCCTTGCCTGCTTCAAACTCAATTAAGCAGAGGGCGCGTTAAGTTCCTCTGGCAGGATAAATCTCCAGTTCCTCCCGCCGAGCAGTAGAAAGGCTCCTGCCCCACTCCCGGCTCTCCAGGCTGTGGGATCCCCTCTGTCCCATCTCCAGGCTGTGGGCTCCCTGCTCTCCAGCCCCCCATTCCCCCATCTCGGGGCTGTGGGCTCCCCATTTCCCCCATCTCCAGGCTGCCCCGGTGGGCTCCCCGCTCTCCAGCTCCCTGTTCCCCCATCTCTAGGTTGTGGGCTCCCCGCTCTCCCATCTCCAGGCTCTGGGCTCCCTGTTCTCCAGCCCCCCGTTCCCCCATCTCCTGGCTGTGGGCTCCCCTCTCCCAGTTTTCTGGTCAGTGAGTTTTTGAAGGGGGAGCGTGTCTGGTGCTGGAGGGAGGGGCAGCAGGACGGGGTGGCGGGAGATGAACGGGGAGAAGAAATAGGGGCTGGATTCTTTCCAGGACGGAAAAGTGTCTGTCCAAGAGCTTATCCAAAACACGAATTAAATATTCCTCTATCCACCATTAAATTACTGTGAACGGGTGGCTGCAAAACATCCTGGCAGCCTGTGCAATAAGGAACGCCGTGTCTCCTCCTTTATTCTTCTGCATTTCCCTCTGTCCCAGACAGGAACTTCTGCGTCTGCAAGAGTTCTTCTGTCCAGGATTTAGCCTCCAGTTGGGACACGCTTATTGCCAATTTGGAATTATCTTAAAAAGGAAAGGGGACAGAGACCAGACTGAGACCCACGTCTACATTTTTTAAATTGTGTTTCCTAATCCCAGTATCCCAGCCTGGTGGGGGTTGGAAGGGACCTCTGGAGATCATCTCATCCAACCCCCCTGCCCCAGAAGCTCACCCACAGCAGGGTGCCCAGGATCATGTCCAGGCAGGTTTGGAATCTCTCCAGAGAAGGAGACTCCACAACCTCTCTGGGCAGCTGCTCCAGGCTCTGACACCCTCACAGGGAAGAAGCTTTTCCTCCTATTCATGTGGAAGTAATAAAATGGACCATTCCCTAAACTGCAGATCTAGCTCCTTACAAATGCAGAGCCCTCAAATCCTAACATTTCAGCATAAAGCTAAATGAGGCTTTTCTTGATGTTGGCTGTGCAAAAGATAGAATGAGAGTTCCTTACATGCTTGCTTGCATATAAAGGGAAGTGAAATGCCAACTCTGCAGCTTCAGGCTGACTGGAGCTCCCAGGGCATCAGCAGCACACAGGCCCAGGCCCACAGCCCTTCATCGGTTCAACAGGGAGCAGGAGGGTTTGTTCAGGAGCATTGGGAACCCCAGCTCCTAAACTGCCCTGGCAAATGGATTAGTGAGTATGTTACAAATAACACAAGTTTATGAGGGCCAAGCAGCAGGCTGTCAAATTACAGATTTTGCAGAAGGAGGTGAATTCAGGAGAGCAGAGGACTGATGGGTAAGGGTGTAGAAAAATCTCAGGAGGCAGTAGTAGGGTAAGAACCTAGAGCAGCATTGGTGAAACTGCTGCAAGCAAGAAAAGAATAGGGAAGCATTGTCTCCCCAGAAACACTGAGCCAAAGCCCTCTGTAAAGATGGAGTTCAGGAGCAACAGAAGCCTCAACTACGAGACTCAGTGCAGCAACCAGAAGTCTTGTCTCTCTGTAAGATCTGATGGCCAGGGGGAGGCCCGGGCCACTTTAATTTGGCCAGATCTAAGACGTAATTTGAAAGCCTCTTATGATGTTGTAGGAGCAGTCAAGCTTGAATCAGGACCAAAAGCATGTTGTACTGAGTTTTATTCATCTGTAAAAGGTAACAGAAGTGACGTCAGGAAACCCCACTTCCCACTGTGTCGTTAGGGAACTTTCACCTCTCATGAAAGAATGGCCTTTTATTTGCTGCTTTCCTCTGACGCAGGCTGAGCCTTCACCTGAGTGTGAACAGCACCAAGGGCACGAAAACTTCCCATGGAGAAAAATCAGTACTGAAGTTCATGCTGTCAGCAGGATAGCCAGCAAATTCTGTCCTCCCCAGATGGCCCAGATTGTAGTGGGGTCACCTTGCAAGACTTGCCTGTGGGCTATTGAAGGTCCCAAAGTAACTGTTGGGGCATAAAAAAATGCTATGTCCAAGAGCTGCATCACAGACATGTTCCTTTGACAGGTTGTCCTTTGCTTAGCTCTTCTTCCATGTATGTTTCCTGCCATGCAGTGCAGCAGTGGCAGCTCTTGGGAACTGGAGCCTGTGTGGATGTTTCAGATTAAAGTGAAGAATGAGGGATTCACTTTTTATTTCACAATAGCCGTGTGAAACGCTGGAGTGCTGGGTATGTGAGCCCAGTGTCTGGCCTTGCTCCCTTTGTCTGACAGCTTATTTCTCTTTCTCTCCTCGCTCCTACCTTCCACCACTCTTCAACTTCTCAGTTAACTTTTTAGTGTCTGCATTTGACTGATGCAGTCCTGCCAAGGGATTGAAGTTCCCACTGATGCAGACTCTGTGGGCATCAGACTTGATGGTTGCAGTTGACATGTGGTGCTGTTTTTTCTCCCCTTTCCACAGAGATGTAGGTTGTGAAAGAGAAAGCAAGCAAGTGTGGATGCTTATAGCTGAACAGTATTTTGTAAATATTTCCTGAAAGCTTGTGAAATTTCTCACATGTTCTTGATTTCCCTTCAAGTCTGCAGAGTCTGCATAAGAAACATCACCCAGTCTAGCTCTGAGCTCAGAAGCGAGTAAATTGCCATCAGTTTTACAGGCTTTGTGTAGATGCCAAAGCCTCATGGGCCATGCTGATATGCTGAGACTTTTGAAGACAGGCCAATACACAAGGCACATTTTTAGCCATATGCTTTATTACAGTTTTTAAATCTGGTCACAGAATTTTCCTTGGGAATTGCTTCCCCTGCAGTCAGATTTCCCATGAAATGCTTCTGGCGTATTTAGACATGCTTGGAAGTTTCTGGTTAACCAACTTGTTAGTCCTTTGGTGGTTTTAAGAACGTAAGCCTGTCAGGCTGTGTGTGTTTGTGTTCACAGATGGGCCAGTGATTTATAAATGGGATTGATTGTAAATTTAACTTATTTAGCAAATGGTTGAGGACCCAGGTACTTCTTCATTTTAGCCTTGCTTAGTTGCACTGGAAGAGCTCTTTGACCCTGCCAGAGATTAGTTTTAGTACCAGTTCTAAGATAAGCTTAACTAGTCTTTAAAAATAAGCACATTAAAGCTCTCAGCAAGAGATCTGTTGTAGGGAGGTCCCAAAACAACCCTAGATCCTAAATCTTTATGTTTATCTTGTTATTAAGTTGTTGTTACTAATGGAGTGACATAATTTAACCTTCTTGTTTCTTGTTCTGTCAACTTTTGGAAAAACAAATATTATTAAATTTTCAGCATTTCACTGTGCTTATTTTGAACTTTTAAAAGAACCCATACACCTGTCAGGTTCATCTCCAGTGCCGTGGTGTGAAGCAGTCCTGGATCACGGGTGATACGGCCCCTGCTTGGAGATTGAAACTGCTCTGAGAACTTTGCTGCTCTCAGAACAGTTCTAAGCCCATTTTTCCAGTCCCCTGATCAGAGTAACCCTGCATTTGACTGCGTGAGTGTCCTCATTTATTTTTTCAGTACTAAACAGTAATCTCATGTTATCAGTGCTCATCATTGCAACCATGAGCAGTGGCAACCTCCTCCTCTGGCTCTGTTGGATCTTGCTGTTTGACTCACTGATTTCAGTGACAAACTCCATTCAGTAATCTATTTTTTGCAGAGTGACAAGTCACTCACCATTCATAACACGGTGAATGCTCAGAAGAAGCTTATTATTTAGCAAAAAGAGTAGATTGATTCATATATGGAGGGGTAACAAGAGATGAAATTACATTCATTCCAGTAGCCTTAGAAGAAATAGAAAATAAGATTACATACTAGGAAAAAAATATTGTGGTTAAATCTGTTTAGCTGTAGATAAATGTTTGAAAGTGGAAGCACTTGAGACTAATGTTGTCTCAGTTGGAAAAATCATACTGGACAAAGGCCCACAGTGGAAGTTAATGGACCTGGTGACTTTTCAAGTTATTTCTATTTCTGCCCTCTGTGATGGTGTAGAAAAACGTATGGGATTGGCTGGTTATGTCTTGGTTATGTATCAAACCCATGCCACATGATTTGAAAGTTTTATTTCCATGGATATTCAGAATTGTTCTTTGTACAAGAAGCATTGTAACATTTTTCCTTGTTAAATGGGAGTGGCAAGTGCGATCTTGCATGTTTTAGTCACAAAATAAATTCATGCTTGAAATTTGTCACTTTAAATGTCTGTATTAGGATGCACCTCTTGTTTGAAATGCAGGTAGGACACCAGCCTGCAAACAGCATCAGAAATAGTTATGTATGGTATGCTGAAAAAGAATGTTTTACTGCAGAGCAGATACTATCTCCAAATGTAGGAGAAGAAGTAAATAAATAACACACTAGATATACAGGAAGGTCTGTGATTTTAGAAGAAATTTATCTTTCTCTGTGTGTGTGTAGCAAAAGCAGGGATAGATTTGCAATTTCATGATACAGTAAATTTGCCAAGCGTTCACGTGTGTCATGTTAGGCTAAAGATCTGATTTTTTGTGTTAGTTATTGGGTTCCTTGTAAAGAAACTGTAAACAGAGTATCAGGATGGGATACAGCTACCACAGCCATGTAATAGAAAATCATCATTAGTCTTAAATGAAGCAATGCAACAGGCACTGGTGTGATGTGTGGCAGTGAACACACATCAAAGGTACTCACCAAACTGGTGAAGTCAGAAGCATGTTTTAATTATTTTAGATTTGAAGCAGAAGCAACGTGACTCTAACAAAAGTTTCTTGCTGCAGATCATCCTGTGGGGTCGCACTGAGAAATGCCTGAAGGAGACCACGGAGGAGATCAGGCTGATGGGGACAGAGTGCCACTACTTCGTGTGTGACGTGGGCAATCGGGAGGAGGTGTACCGGCAGGCCAAGGCCGTGCGCGAGAAGGTCGGTGCCGGGGCCAGCGCGGGGGCACAGCCTGGGCACAGCTCCTGCTGGATGAGGAAAGAAATACTTAGAAATAATAAAATCATAAATAAAATAATAGAAAAAAGGGGAACAAGAAGTGTGGCCATCCAGATTACGCTGTGCAAAGTCTGGCTATCTATCTGGAGTGGTCCAGAAGGATTACAAGGGCTCTAGGGAAGAACATCAAATGCTATGAAAATAGTGATGTATTGAGGCAGGTCTGGGTGCTCAGCTATAAGGGTGACTGCTCACTCGTGAGGAGATGCTAGTTGTGACAAGCCATTTGGTTTATCTGCAGGTGGGTGATATCACTATCCTGGTGAACAACGCTGCCGTGGTCCATGGTAAGAGCCTGATGGACAGTGATGATGATGCACTGCTGAAATCCCAACATATAAACACCCTGGGACAGTTCTGGGTAAGAGAAGCTCTTGTGTCACATGCATTCGGAGCTGGGAATGAGAGTGACAGATCACAGCTGGGAAACACTTGTCTGCTGCTAGGTCTTTCTCAGTGACGTTGGTAAAATCAGTCTGACATGAAAAGCAGACAGAAAAAAAACAATGTGAAGGGCAAAGGCCAGAGGAAAGAAGTGTAAAACAACTTTAATTTTTCCAGTAGTAGCACAGTGTTCGATGGTCCTCAATCCCCATTCTGTGATTTCCAGTCAAACATTTGATTTCTTTGGAGAAATCTTGAGCTTGCAGAGTGTACAGAACATCAGAAGGGCAGGAGAGTACCTTGCTCAGAGAAGGAAGCTAGTGTGAAACTCATTCTATTCTGAATGAGATTATAATAATAAAAAAAGAGCTTCTTGTGATTTCATCACTTTGTTGAAGACTTTATCCTCTACAAGTTCTTAAACAGACAAAGCATGGCCTTTATCTGCATGCTTATGTGCTAGGAGAGATTTCGTTTTGTTTCTACACACACTTTGCCCAGTTAGAATCTTTCAGGAGATGACAAAGACACGAGATGCTCTCCCACTCCTTTCCTAGCACAATGAACAGCACAGCTTGGCTTGATGTCTCTCTGTCACCTGATTTTTTTCAGTAACTGTTGTTTTTGTTGTATTTCTGCTGAGCAAACCTTTTT
>NW_008612245.1:0-13363 GCF_000691845.1 Merops nubicus | reverse complement strand
CAGACCACCAAAGGATTCCTGCCAAGGATGCTGGAGCTGCAGAATGGACACATTGTTTGCCTGAACTCTGTGCTGGCCTTGTCAGCCATCCCGGGTGCCATTGACTACTGCACCTCCAAAGCCTCCTCCTTTGCCTTTATGGAGAGCCTGACCCTGGGGCTGCTGGACTGCCCGGGGGTGAATGCCACCACAGTCCTGCCCTTCCACACCAGCACCGAGATGTTTCAGGGCATGAGAATCAGGTCAGTCCAGGGGAACTACAATAAAGCATCTCATTTTAAATGAATCATCAGAATACACTCCTAATAATGCTTCATTTAGTTAAGAGAATTTGATGTCTCATTTGGCTGCCTGGGAACAGAGGGTCACTCTAGGCCACCTGGGACTCCTCAGACTGGTTCCCTTGGTTTGCTGGCGTGTTCCTACAGCCTGGACCCAGGGAGACATTTGCTCCTCCAGAGAAAACAGAAAGCTGTTTTTCCCCGAGTGCATTTGGGCCATATGCAGGCTTCAGAGAGGGAGGGGAGGCAGCCTGAAAATTGAGGTCATTCCAAAGGAGCAGTCTACAAATTACTTGAGAATTAACAGTACAAATTCCTTCTTTATTCGTTGAAATAATTAATTATTTCCCGCTGGAGGGAGTGACAGGCACTCACTGCAGTGAGGCTATCAGTGCCTCCTTTTCACCTCCCAGGGAACAGGCCAAATTAAAAGACTAATGGCTGCGTAATTGATCTTTTACAATGGACAAAATAACCTATTAATATAGTTTGTGCTCTCTTAGTCAAGAAAATATGCAGTGTCAAGCTGTTGATGGGCTGGGAAAAACTTTGTTTGGTATTAAAAGCGGTGGGGGAAAATATTTGTCTTTTACCTGTCAAGAATTTGAATCAGGCAAAGGGCAACAGAGAGGAAGAGGAAAAGCCAACACTGAAAAGACAGCATTTTGGTATTGGTTTGCATACAATTTAAGAAAACCCTTGAACAGTCTTAATTGTTTACCTAACCTGGCAGTACTGGCTGCAACTGGAACTTTCTGCTTCTTCTGGACTGCTTTGGGGCATGTTTGAATGCCAGTAAGCAGTGATAGCTTAGTGAGTAACAGGACTTGGACAGTGATATCTTAAAGGAGTATGGTTAACAGATAATTATTTTTTATTTTATTTTATTTATTCAGGTTCCCTAATATTTTTCCTCCTCTCAAGCCAGAGACAGTGGCTAGGAGGACAGTAGAAGCTGTTCAGATGAATCAAGCCTTCCTGCTCCTTCCATGGACAATGCATGTTCTTGTCATCCTAAAAAGGTAATTTTTCCTTTGCCCCACACCAGCCTAGCCAGTGAGACAGGGCTGGCTTGGAGTCGTGTGTGTCTGTCCACCAAGGTGAACCTCAGCTTGACTGTAACCCAGTATCCAGGATCACATTGGCTCATGCCTTACCTTGAAAGACAGTTGCAGGAACAAAAGGGAGAAAAATTTCTCAGATTCCCTTTGTAGAAGTTTTCCCTGGGTATAACCCCTTCATGAAACCAGTTTCACTCCCAAAATTTGTATTCCCGAAGTCTGAACTGGAATTTGTATCTAGGAAATGCAACAGTTAGCATCTGCATGTAGTTGATTTTGATTTGGTAAGGCACCTTGTGCACCCCAGGCTTGATGTGTTAAAGGATTTCTGTACAATAAGGTATGTACATCCCAGCTGTGCTTAGAGAGCATTGCTTGTCTGCAAGCAATTAAACTATTAAATATATATTTTGTGTATGATTAGGACAGAATCTTTAAAGTCTCTATGGAAAGAAAGTTAAAACTTTATATCCTGAAACAACTAAAGAGAAGGGACATTTAAAATTGTGTATCCCTGTGGGTTTGCACTAAAGCCTTTGGAAAACCTGCTTCAGTCAGAAACTGAAACAAGGCCATGATATTTCTGTGGAAAATAATTAAAACACTGCATTTCAAACAAAAAAAAACAAAAAAAATTCACAATAAGTGCTTTGCTCCGAGTGTAAAATTTGGGATACTCTCTAAAGTTCCCAGAAATTCTGCAGGCTGAAAACGGGCTGTTCTCCTTCTCCTTCAGAATTAATCATTAATTTTCCATTGCAGTAGCAGTCAGGAGATAAGATCTTTATCCATACCTTGTGATAAGAAAGCCACATGCCTAGCACCAAGAGATGGCAAGTTAACCAGGGAACTCAGGTCAAATTTGGGTATTTCAGAGTACAAGATTCTGCATGTTTGGGAGGAATAAAACATGATGATATCTTCAGATGACAGTTTTTACAGCCCCATTTGGATAAATATTTCTGTAGAGAGAGAGCCACTCAGTGTAACTTTCTCCCTTTAAGCCTCCTGACAGCAGGAGCCTGACAGGTTGTGTCTGTGCCCTCCCACTGGGTGACAGCTGAGAATCCCTGCACCCAGGTGTGTGTGCATCCAGCCATATTTACACACCCTCCTGTCAGAATACACAGAGCCTTGTCTGATCTGCTTGTTTTCGTTCTGCTGCTTCTGCAGCATTCTCCCTCAGGCAGCACTTGAAGAAATCCACAAGTTTTCTGGGAGCTACACCTGCATGAACACTTTCAAAGGACGAACATAGACTCGGTGGCACAAGGACTATTCTTCAGTGAGACCAACACAAGCATGAAAACCCTGACAGGACTGTGAATCAGCAGGCTTGGCTTTTAGCCTGTTCATGTGACTTGTGCTGCTCTGAGGCAACACATTTCTTGCAGGTCATATCCATAGTAACACGACCTTTGCACAGGATTGAGTGACTAGACTATGGACCCTTGGAAAGGAAAACAGAAAGTGTGAAATGTTTATGCCATGTTTAATTCTGTAGAGTTCCATTGTTAAATCTGCTCATAGCTGTAAGATGTCACTTTTGTTTCTCGAGTGTCTGTAGGCTGCCTCAGCTGGGAGGCAGCACATCACACCCCATACCTACTTTATCCCCTCTCTTCAGAGAAACTGCAATTACAAACTGCTACTGGTTTCATTTCCGCTGGTTTTTGATAGGGGAACTTAAAAAATACTTTGAAGAACTAGAAGTTGCAGACATTTAAGAGAAACTTCCTTCCCTTTATTTACATCCCCTGATGAAGCTGTTCCCAGCTCACATCAGGGAAGGGGCAAACTGTGGAGCAGTGTTTTCCTTGTGAAAGGCCACCCAGGACTTCTGTCTGGAAGGACTGTGCTGGGCCCAGGAAGGCTGTCTGACTTCACCTGTGAAGGCTGGAGAGGAACCCCCAGTCAGAATCCCCAGTCAGAAGACCAGGCAGTTTGAATAGTGGGAGATTCTTTCTGTCACTGAACTGATAAATGAAATCTAATTGCCTTTCTAAATATTTTTGTTCATTTATGATGAAATATATATATATATTTTTAGCATTAATCCCAGATTGCCACGCACGTAGGCAGCATCACATTGAGGATGAACTAAATGTAGAACTAAAACTAGAGCCTGCTTGTACAAACATGCATTCACTGACATAATCCATGCAGAGGAAAATCCATTGTATCAATCTGCACAGTGGAGTAAGTGGAATAGCACTCTAAAAATAGAAGAGACAGTTCTGTAGTGCTCATGAAATGTGGAGTTTGGAAGCACAGTTAGCAAAGACCTGATTAAATGCACGTTGAATTCAACTGCGAATATACCCCTTGTTTTTTAGGGGCACTGCATCAGGCACTGATCAGCCAGAAGTGATAAATACCACTTGGACTGAAATGCCAGAAGCAGCTAGACGTTATTTATTTTTGTAATGATATATTCTCTTTGACAGCCTAGAAAGAGCAACACTGCATTCCTGTGCCAGATGCAGTGTGCAGTGCTAGGCTTAGTAATGTAGCTGAAACATATTTGGAACACTACTAAAAGAGGAATTAATATAATTACAGGAAAGTACCAAACCTAACTGGAGAAGACCTGAACGAAGCGCCTCAAGGAAAGCCACGTGGTTAAAGTAAAGGAGTAAATTTAGGGCTCCTGACTTGAATTTCAAGCTTTTCCATAGATGTCCTGTGTGACCTGGGGCAAACTGCAATTTCAAGGATGCAACATGACCTGCAAAGGCACCTCAAAACTTAAGTCTGGTTATCTGTCTGTCAAAAGCACAGCAAATTCAAATGCAGCATACTATAGAAAGGAAAAGCAGTATTTGTTCATAAACCAACAGGTTCTATAAAAAAAAATTAAGACTATTAAAAAACCCATATGCTGAAATATACAATTCCCTAAAAGAGCTCTGAGTTAGAGCAGCAGAGCTGTGAGCTGTGTTGGCAATACTCCTTCTGTTCTGGCCTGTAGAATGGAGACCAACTAAGGTGCAAGGATGTCAGCGTTGAAATCTGCAGGTCTGGACCTTACTGCAAATCAGTGTCTTGATCTCCTGAGCAGCTCAAGGAAGAGGCAGCCAGAAGTGGCACTGGTGCCAGCCCCTGTGCCCACGTGGGGGTTCTGAGGAGCTCCCCCCCTGGCACTGCTTTCCCTTGGGGTGCAGGAGGTCCAGGCTGCAGCACTGTGCCAGCCTTGGAAAGGGTTCTCACAATGGGGTTTTGTTGTGAATTCTGAGATGTCTGAGGCTTTCTGGAGAGGATGAAAAGAAACTTTGATCTCTGTGATTTTGATGCCCACCCTAATAGATGCTTTCAGCTTTAGTTTTTGTCAGTTTTTGGAGAAGAAACTCAGTTCATTGAAAGCACAAGTGCAATGAGGGGAGAACCCTTCCAGGATCTGCCAGGAGTGCTGAAGGTACCGTGTTTGTCAGGGGATGCTGGGGAGGGGAGGCAATGGTTGTCCAGCCCTCCTCTTACGTGCTCTAATCCTTTCCAGTTTGCCATGAAGCAAACAGAATTGGTGACAGAGGACACCCCACAGTGCTCCCCTTACATTAAACCTTTATGCTGAGATTCTGTTCATGGATAACATCCTGATATGCAAAAATGAGGTAAAAACTAATAGGCACATTGCAGTCAAGTCCCCACTCATCCCCAAATCCTGTCTCAGAGCAATTTGCTCTTTTCCTGCACTGGACAAAAGATGTTCCCTATCTGCAGAGGTTGTCTTACATCCCAAGTGCTGTTGATTTCTTTCTAATGAATATAAACAAGTCAGGACGTAGCTGAGACTCTCATCATCTCACTCCTCTCATGCACAGGCACAGACTTCCCTCTCTCTTTCCCTCAGGGTCTCTGAGCGGACAGCAGGTCAAATAGCAGTCACAGTGGGGGAGAGGTATGCAGCAAACAGAAAATAATGAGGAAAACATTGACTTTGCTTTTCAGATAGTGCAGAAGGGTTGAGTAAGAGAGTTTCTTCTCTTCTGAGTGTTGCAAGACAGAGTGCACTCCATCCAGTGAGCTACTTGCAAATTTGGGTGCATACATTTGAGTACTTTTTTTCTTTAACAGAAAGGCTCCCCTGGAATGCCTACTGAGGTCTACTGTCCCTTTTCACATAAGGTTAGTGTTGGGTAATCTTAAAGTGCTGCAAATGTCGACCAGCTCTGTTGAAGCCTAAGGCCTTCTCAAAGGAATTTCCGCCCTTTGACTTATTTTAATTTTGGTTTTCCCTCTTCTCTCCACTGCCTCCTGCTTTCCACTGCACAATTATTTTTTTTTCCTTCTGTTTTCCTATGTCATTACTGCACTTTTCAGTGCCACCATATTGAAGCCAGATGTCATACAAAGAGTCTGGAGTAAATCGAAATCAGGGTCTATATTTATTATCCTGCTAGAGGAATCTAGGTGAAGCTGTAGGAGCAGGACAGAGAAGGTTCATATAAAATCAATTTTACTTGCTCTGATCTGTGAAGAAGTAGAAGACCCCTTACTGTCATTTTTATACAGGAGATTGCTGCTGTTTATAAATATGAATGATAGAGAAATGTTAGTCGTTTGGGGACATATGTTCTCCTGACATAAAAAGACGCTATTTAAATGGGAGGATTTTTCAGTTCCAGGAGTTTTGAGAGGCTGCTGTTTATACCAAGTAATTTTCAGACATATGAGGCAGGGCAGGGAGGGGAGTTGTCCTTTTTAAGTAAATCCAATTCCTCATGTTCAATATTTAATTTTGTATTTTGTTTTTGAAGAGAAAAGAAAAAAAATCTGCGGTTCCCTCATGCACTTTTGGTGAACTTTGAAAAGGTCCTTCCAGCCATAGCCCTGCTGATGGCATGATTTTAGCAGAGTGAAAAGGAGGGAGCCCTGAAAGTGGGAACTGTACCTACTCATCCATTGTTCTGTTGAGGTTAAAAAGGGACAGAGTCCATCCCAGCAGCTCTTCTAGAGCTTCACAGAAAGAGAAGAAACTGGTACTGTTATGTAATGTGTTAATTAGTGTGGGTGGATATGATCAGATCTAGTGTTGCAAGCCTTTCAGACAACTCCCTGAACACTCCCACCTTCAGATATTAACAGATAGCACTGCACTTGCCAAATCTCATAAAAACCTGGTAACAGACTTAATGCAGGCAGAGCATAAGTGGGTGCATTTATTTCAAAGAGAACACATCTGTTCAGAGCAGAAGTTAATGTGGCCTCGTGTTTTTCTCTAGCCGAAACACAACTGTTGAGAAAGGAATAGAGGGTGACCTTGGCTCATCCATTTTGGTTTTATTTCTTCACGTGGCTTTAATAAACTTAATCTGGGGGACAGCCACCTTTTTTTGACAGCACTTGTTTGTATGTTTGGGGCAAAGGAAGATTATGTCAGATGTAATCTTTTGCTTTTTTCCCCAAACGACCGACAGCCCTGAGACTCAGAATGTTCTGCATGGTGTTTGTAGCTCTCATCCCCCTGGTGCTGAGGCCCTTCAGCCTCGTGTTGCTTCTCAGCCTCCCGGAGTGTGCAGCCCGTCAGTCACAAGCAGCAGTGACACCCTCTGATGATCTGAACCCTCTTTGTTCGAGTGCTTCTCTGAAGGAGATTGTGAGATGTGAACAGTGGCAGGCACCTCTCACAGATTTCATCAGCTAACTTGGAGAAGTAGGTGAAGAAAACCAGAACTTCACCTTCTCCCTGCTACCCCTTCTCTTGCAGGCAGTGCTCCTGTGGGAAGCTGTCAGTTCAGCTGCTTTCCTGATGGATACACTGCCCCCTCTTCCCACCTCTAGTCTGCTAGGATTGCCTCAGTCCCCCCAGGGAGCTGACACCGTCAGCAGGAGCAGCCCTTTCTGTGTTCTTGAGGGGAGTCAGATCAGCAAGGCTGTAGTTAGAGAGGAGACCAGGCTCTGTTTGGGTGGGGCTGAGGTACTCCAGCCTGTAGACTACAGATGGGAGACCCAGGACACAACGTGACTGTTGCCAGTACTGTAGAAGGCATGGAGTGCCCCCTGCTCCTCTCATCTTATCTTGAAACACAACCCTCCTGTTCCTACAGCACAGCTGGGGCTTTGGCAGAGACATCTATTGATCCAGCCTCTCTGGACTGGGGACGAGGGAGAACTGGACCTTTGATCAGACAATTTACATCTTCACACCTTCCCAAGGAGTCCCAACTTGCTAGTTGCTTGTGCTTGCTTTTGCCATGGGCATCACGACATACTAATGCAGAAAAAAAACAAGGAGAATGTATATGCTCATTTTTCTGCATAAACCTAGAAAAGAACAGCTCCTCCTTAAACGAGGGAAGAAAGCACTAATTTGAGCTTGAGAGTGACCAAAGAGGAAGTATCTGAGGAAACAAACTAGAGGATAGATGCAGTCTGAGGGGGAGTGTGATGGCCCTGAGCAGAGAGAGGCGAGACAGCCCCTTATTCCTGAAGCTATAGTGTGGTAGAGGCATGTGGTTCCCATCCAAACACAACGTCTGTAAGAGCAGCATGTTGTTACTCCTGCTCAGTCCTGTGGGTCACCATGCCCTCCAAAGTGGTCCACTAGCTTTGTGGCTTGCTGGCTCGGACCAGCCCAACACACCAGTTACTGTTTGCTCTCTCCTGTTTTTTTGAGGAAGGGAAAGCAACCCATAGGTGTGAAACCAAGGAAGGTCACGTTCACTCAGCACTCACTCTTTTCCTAGCCAGCTGCAGAGGTCATCCATCCATCCTGCCTAGGTACTGCAGAGACAGGTGCTTCTCTGGCTTGTGTCAGTGACCATCCTGACCTAGTGCTGCTAGGTAGATGTGATTCAGTTTCCTGGTTTTTATTTATGCAAAGCATTTTTTTAGATTTTAATTTTATTTATCTGGAAGAGCTGCCTTTGTATTGTAAAGACTTCACAGACAGGCATCCTAGGCATGAAATTTGTCTGTGTTTATCAAATGATGACAAAAAAATACAAAAGTGAAAAGTTACTGTTGGACATCTTCCCAAAGAATATTCTTCTCCAAGTAATGTGGATTTCATGCAGAAGAACACTGCTGGAATATCCATGCCTTAAATCCAGACATCTCAGAAGCCTGCTGGCTCCTGTATGAAAATGACCCTGCCTTCCAAAACTGACCTCCCCCACATCTTCTGATGGGTGTGCCCCTGTGACTGGTACCTGGGCAAGTCACTGTGGTGGTGCTGTAGTGGGGAGGAGGACTGCAGGGAAAGCTGTGGGTGCAGCTCATAACGGAACAAACTGATTTCACTTCCAGTTTGAAAAAAAACAGATGATAGAATGAGCTGACACGATAGCCAGGACAACACCAAGCACTGCAAGGAGGCCTCTGTCTGAGAGGAGCCTACATGACCCTCAGAAGTCCTGCCTGAGATTTGAGCCCTTGTTCCTTCCCTTGAAGCACCATGTACAAACACTGGGCAGGGTGAATCCTCTTGTTAACTGAAACTCTTCTTCCTTTCCTAGCACTGGGCACACTGGAGCACAGCCAACAGCTGCTGCTTCTGCTCTGGGCACTGCTCTCCATCTGAGCAGTGTCCCCAGGTCCTGCTCTGGCACACGAAGCTGTCAGCGTTAGCTGGAAGAAAAGGAGGCAGTTCTTTGCCATCTTTACCAGGAAAAGTCAACTCTTGTGCCTTTGTGCAGAGCCAGGGCTGAAATAAATGCAGGGGTGATAGGAGTGCTGGGGTGTTTTGGCCTTATGAGGAATGCTGTCATATGGGAAAAGGGTTTATGATAAAATGGGCTTATCTCAGAACAGCATCAACAGGAGATGGAAATGGTCATCATGGGGAACAAGTGATGTCTGAACACAGTTCCTGTCCCTGGTGCCTGCTGGGAGTGCTGATTCCAGCAGACACACCATAGTGAGGTGGGTTCACTGCCATGGCCATTGTACCCCTGCAGCTCTGCCTGACACAAATCACAGCAGCAGTGACAACCCCTCTGGCTGTGCTCTCTCACCTGCTGAATGTGGCTAAACAAGTGATTTTAAAAAAAAATATCTCCATCCAGCAGAGAACAGAGGAGTTAGTTGGATGTGTGAGCCTTAGAGAATGGAGAATAGCCTCAGGTACCAGTCAGAGGAGCCACAGCATCTCCTGGCTGATTGCTTGAGGTCTCGGGCCACATTTCCCCTCATTAATAATAAATAAAGTGGGAAGAAGATGATGACTCAGATCAGCAATAGCAGTAAGCAGAATCACAAAGCAGTTTCCCTGGCCTTCTCTTTCCCAGCAATAAAATACCTTGTGGTCTCCCTGGACTCCCATCAGGGCTGCACATTCACAGAGCACAACTGCAGAGCTGGGCAGCATTTTGTTCCTGGTCTAAGGGCCACACAAAAGCCAGGAGAGAGAGAGAGAGACAGCAGCAAGCAATACTGTGTGTGCTTCCCTGGCTGAGCAACTTCCCATATTCTCACATTCTTGATATTCAGCATTAGAGATCTGACATGTTTCAGCTGTCTGCTATTGCAAAAAACCTTCACCCACATCAATTATTATAACACTTTTGAACCCTAAACCTCATTCATCCTCTCTTGTCCTCTTGGCACAGCTGAGGTTTGCCAAGCATGTTTATCAAATGAGTTTATTTAGGAGAGATCAGATGCTGACACAGAAAAATAATTTTTTTAAAAAAGTTGATGTCCTGGAGCAGAAGTTGCTGCATACATAAAAAAGCCAAAAAGCCACGTGCAGACACCTATGTTTATCACTTGATAGAATGCTCTGCTCCCATCAGCACGGGGCTGCAGCACTGAGCCTTCTGACCTCGTTTTAAACATCCTGAGTCAATTCCTCTTCAGTCCAGTTTTAAGAATAAGTTTCCTGATACACATTCCCTCTGTTCAAACAAATTACAGAACTCTTCAAGTTTTCTAATGTAAAAACTATAATTTGTTTTTTTAACTCAGACAAGTACTCCTCCCAGCTCTCATCCCCGACACCAATCAACAAAACAATCCTTTCAGGCTCCTGAACCAAATATTTTGGAGCACTGGTGCTTGCTGGCTGGAGCTGTCACAGTTCCTGTGATGCAGGCTGGTCGGGAGCATTGCAATCCTCAGCATTTCCCTTGAAAAACCTCCTCATGTTGTCAGTCTGATCTGCCAGTGGCTCCTAACAGCACACAACAGAGGCAGCTCTGGCCTGTCCTTCAGTGCACCGAGTTCTTGCAGATGAGCTCTCGGAGAAGACCTTCTTTTGAATGAGCCACAGGAGCCATGCTGAGTTTATTTTAGTTGGGTTTATTTTAGTTTGGACTGATTTTTGCTGATCCTTTCATTTTTCATCACTTTGCCTCTCTCTTCCTATTGTTCCTGTTGGGGAGGACTCTGTTTTGAGAGTTTCTGAGCCAGAGTGCTGGGCATGCAGATGATTCACCTCTGCACCTTCCCTTCAGGTGGTCCCTCACCTGTGTCCTCACCTTCTTGGACAGTAACAAGGGGCCCTAGATGTCTCCAAGATGAGCTTCCCCTGGGGCAGGAGGAGTCGGAGGAGCCCAGGGAGCCAGTGCCACTTCTGCCCAGTGAGCTGCTAACTGAGTATTCCCCAGAACACCTGCAGGGCTGGAGCTCTAACTGGGAAGGACGTTAGGTCGTGGTTGGCCAGAACATCACTTTATGGTCAAAGGGAGAGCTGTGAGCTGAACGCCAAGCAAGGGGAGAAGGAAGGGTGGCTGAAATGGGCCTTAGACACGTGAAAAGCCCGGGAGTGCCAACATTAGGTTTAGGTGCACCCACCCCACTCTCTGGGGTGAGGGGTGGAACTGGAGATCTCTCCTTTCCAGGCCAGCACTGAAGCAGAGAACAGACCCTGAGTGCAGCCCATGAACCCTTTCCATCCATCTGGGTAACAGGTACTGCCAGCCCTGCACTGCAGGCACCCAGTGCTGCTGCCTGAGTCCTGGGAATTCACCATCCAGGAACATCCAAACAGGTTGTTCTAGTGATGCCTACGAGTGTCCCTGTGCAGCCTAAAGCACCCACCGTGCTGGGTCTGCTGTGAGGCTGGGTGGTAGCTCATGTTCTAGTGACCTTCATTACAGCTAGCAGGACTGTTTGACATGGGCAGTTCTTGCTGTGAAATTAGCCTGGTTTTTTTCCAGTGGATTATTTTTGAATAGACTTCTTTCAAATTTTCATTTATCAAATACTCTAAATGCTTCTCAGACAATGGTTTTCTTGCAAGCTATTCACCATAACCATTGCTTTGAGTGCTTGCCATTCATTAATGTAGTTCTCCTGTGGAACTGGCCATCCCAATCACACGGTGGCTTTGCTTTCCCCTGGCTGGATGCCTTCCAATCCCACAGAAAGCTTTCTAGGGGCTCCAGGATGTCTGATGATGGCTGTGAGATGGCTTCTGGCAACAATATTAATGCAAATGTATGCTTGAATGTGTTCTCATGTCATATTCCAATCTTGAGATCAAAACCATGCTTACATTTTCAAGGGAAAAAAAAACTAACTTGAGGTACTGTCAAAAGTGCATTTGCCTTCTAGCAGACAATTTTTCACAGTTTGATTTTGTTTTTTTCACAGGATTTGCTTCTCCCTTAGCTTCAGATTGTCAGGGGGAAAAAAAAAATCAAACTGTGATGATCCTGGAAATAGTTAATTAATATAAATGTGATCTCCTGACATCAGGGCACAGCATATTTCCATACAAGGGGAATGGCATTATGATCTCTTTGGGATTTGTTTTGCTGCATACTCACCCTTAGTTCATTTAAGAAAATAAAACCACAAGTGGAATAAAGTTCTGCTGCCACTCAGATGTGGAAAGTGAGCAAATGCAGGAAAAGAGCAGGATGTCTGAAGGCACAGAGAACACGGGTGCCTTGGCAGGAGGGTTGTGCTTGTTGCACAGAATTCAGTTCCCCTGGTGTTCAGTCTCCCTCTTCACTCTGACTTTGGAGCCTAGATGTGAAACGTGCCCATCGAAGCCTGCAGTGCAGGACTTTGAGCAGTCTCTCCTGGTGTCTGCACTGGAGGGACAGCCCGTGGGGTCACCTTTCCATGACAGCAGCCCAGGCCCCCAGTTCCTGACCTGCAGTTCAGAGGCAAGTGCAGCACTGCTCAGAGCCAGGTTTGACCAGCACAGCAAATAGGGTGTTTGCCCTTGAACTGCTGCTTGCCTGATTGTCTGGCTCTGCACAACCCCCGTGGCAAATCTGTAATGGGGTTCTCACACTCGTCCTTCACCCGATAGATCCCAGCTTCCTCTAAATGACACAACTGCCACATCTCCATGCCTTAAAACAGACCAAGGCTTGGAAAGCTGGCCCTTCAGCTGCTCCCTGCCAGCCTGGGAGGTGTTCTGAGGGAAGGGAGAAGGTATCTGCTGTGCAGGGCTGGCCTAGAAATGCAGAGGCTGAGGATTCGGTCGCAGAAATGTTTGCTTGGGGGCACTCGAGATAGTTCTTTTTTTTTTCTTGGAACTTTCAGCAAACGTAGCCTTTGTTTGCATTTTTCTGTGGTATGTGTTTACTGTTCATTTGCACTGCACATGCTGTGAGAAATGAAGCCATTATGTTGGTGGGTTTTTTTTTCCTCTCTCCTCCTTTCATTCTTTTTACTCCCCCTTCAAAATCCTTACGATTCCTTTCACTATTTGATGTTAACAGGACAAAAGAAATAAATACTTGAAAGAAGATACAAGCTGTGTTTCTGTTTTACTTTGGAGCTGCTGTGATAACTGAATACCGGTCTGCAAGGTCAAAAAAGGAAAAACAGAAAAAAAGAAGACTGCCAGAGTAGCAGCCGAGTGCTCAGCCCGCAGGTTGTGCTGCCTCTTGTAAAGCGATTTTCAGCCCAGATGCCTGAAGAGCCCAACAGTTGCTCTGTAAATCTCGGAGTGTTTCATATAGTTTCCTTGTCATGTGGCCATTAAGTTTTATAACCTTTATATTTCAAGCGAAACAATGAATGTGAATTCCTCCTAAATGCCCTAATAGATTCCACATGTTAGCAATTTTTAATATTTTGGTTGCTCGGTAGGTAGCAAAGCCTCCTGTGGGACGGTTG
>NW_008612244.1:0-341 GCF_000691845.1 Merops nubicus | reverse complement strand
CCCAAACCCCCCCTTATGGAGCTGGGCTGCCAGGCCACCAACCCTCTTCTTCCTCTCCTCAACCAGGTCTCAGACATCGAGGTGCTGAACCAGATCTTTGGGTTGTCTGAGACAGAACCAGGGAGTTTCTTCTACTACAGCCCCTTCGATGGCATCCTGGGGCTGGCCTACCCCAGCATCGCCTCCTCGGGAGCCACCCCTGTCTTTGACAACATGATGGCCCAAAATCTGGTGGCCAGGGACCTCTTCTCTGTCTTCCTGAGCAAGTAAGAGCTGGGGAGAGCCCCAACCAGCCCTTGTTGAGGGTTTGCTCCAGTGTCCCTCCCACCAGGGCAGTTTTC
>NW_008612243.1:0-224 GCF_000691845.1 Merops nubicus | reverse complement strand
GTCTCACGTGGCACCGTCCCTCCCACCACCCCGGGCCTTGCCACACCACGATCACTTTTATTTTGGAGCTTGTTCTCAGCTATGCCCTGGAACAACACCCCAGCGTGGGGCTGTGCCCCAGGAAACAGTGACTCTGGTCCTCCGGGCAGTGTGCGGCAGGGCCGGAGCCGGACACGCGGTGCAGCACTGGGGGGACAGGAGCTGGGGGCCCTCCCTCGGGCCCG
>NW_008612242.1:359-2935 GCF_000691845.1 Merops nubicus | reverse complement strand
GGGGCCTGCCTCTGCAGCCCCCGGCCGGGCTGACGGCGGGCACGGGCGGAGCATGTCTCTCCTGGGGGACGAGTGCAGCCTTCATTAATAGCAGCGTGCTCTCTTTCTGCACCTGCAGCTGCACGTTCGTTCCTGTTCCAGTTTAGCACTGCTCTCTAGATTGGGCTGTTGGGTGGAAACTGCCCGGCCGAGCGGTGTGGCAGCCACCTGTGTAAACTCCCTCTTTCCCCAGCACCTTTGATCTCATCGCAGGGTCTGTGCAACCCAGGATGTTGTGCGAGTGGCCAGTACCTCTGAGGGGAACTGGGGCAATACTTCTACACAAATATTGAGCAAAAAGTCATCACACACAAAGATCTTTGCTGGCAGAGCAAATCTTGGTTCTTGCAGAAGGAGCAGGAGGGATTGAGAATGTCTGCTGTGCACGGTTGCCTGTGAGGAACAGGCTGGTGCTCCTCTGACACTCGTGCTGCCAGGCAAGGGGTGACAGAGGGCATCTTGTAGTGTGAGTGGCTTTGCATGTGCAGTTTATAGCATTCCTAATTAATCCATTTAGGTAAAGAAGATTCTTTTAAGTATAGACGTTAAGAGGAGGCTGGATTTAATCCTTAGGAATCAGTAGCACATAACTGCACAGTCCCCTGGGCAGGGGGGATTATGCCCTGCCCAGACCTACAGCACAGGCAGCTTCACAGAGGTGACTGAAGCTCCCAGCCAAAGTCAACGTTAATCTTCTGCTGCAGAAGCATGCAGTAGAAGAGCTGCTTGGGCAACGTCTAGGTGGCTTGTCTGGAAGACTTTCTCCTTGGCCCTATTAAGTTTGACTGAACAGTTGTCTGGACAGTATTTGTCTCACCACTGCATCTCACGTGGCTGCAGCAATGTGAGTGTAAGGGGCTTCTGTCCTCTTCCGGTAGCTGAATCTTAGCTGGATGTGATTCTTTCCAGAGTGCCTTCAGTACAGCTTCTCTCTGGAGTCTAGCAGCTGGTACGTGGCAGTGTCACCATGGGCTGAGCAGGTTTTCTGAAGGCATAGCATGAAATCAGTCAGACTCATAGTGAGAATCAGTTTTGGTATACCTGAAAATGCTGCTGTCTGCTTTTTGTGTCCTTACATGACTAGACACCAGGACACTTCTGGGACTGGATGCTGCCTCACTGTGCTTCTGTTCTGTCTGTTCTGGGGAAACGGGAAGTGCCTATAACTTTGTCAAGGAAGTGATGCTTTTGGCTTCTACTTTTAGACAGAGGAGAAGACCCAGCAGTCCATCCACCTTAATCTGTGCCTCTGGAAGAGAATGCACAGTGGGAGCAGCTTTTCCAGCTTCCATGGGGTCTGCTGTAAAGCTTCTTGGGCTCAAATACATCCCCTGGTCTCTGCTCCACCCAAGGTGGAGATAGCTTTGGGTTTACTGAGCGATTAGCTCTGCACACGAAGTAGGTGGGTGGTGGAAGAGGTCAGAAGGAGGGCACTGATGGTGAGCTGTGATTTCCCAGCGTGAGCCGGATCTGCCCTCCTGAGAGCAGGAGAAAGGTGGGGCAGGTGGTTTCATTGCTAGGAAGAGTCTTTCATGTTTGCATTGACTCCCCCAAGTCACTGGAGCAGGGGGAAACACTGTCAGCCTGAAAGGATGCGGTGAAAAGATGTTTCTCAGAAACTGCTAAAAATAGACTCATCTCCAACACTGTAAATGCTGGAGGGTGTCTGCTTGTTAGCGTGTGGAGGTGTGAAGTCTGCCACCCATCACGACAGCGTGCAGGGACTCTTCCCTCAGGCAGCAGCTGTGTGTGGAAAGCCTGTCCTGGTACTTTTCTGTGGGCTTTCTCTTCACTGCCCTGGTGAACCCTGGCTGTAGGCCGTTGTGCTAGTTATTCCTTAGTAGCAATAACTACCTACACAAACTTTCCTACATGGTGGGAAACACCTGGAAATTCTGCTGAAAAAAAGTTAAAGTATTCAAAGGTTCAAAAGCAGACAACTTCTGAGAGCATGAGTGAGAGCCCTTGGTTCAGAGAGAAGAGGATGATTTGCTGTTTTGACCTCAGGAGATGCTGCTTGGGCCTGTAACTTAGAATCATAGAACCACTATAGTTGCAAAAGACCTCTAGGATCATCCAAGTCCAACCTTCATCCCAACATTTCCCTAACCACTAGACCATAGCCTCAAGTGCTACATCTACTCATTTTTTAAACACCTCCAGGGATGATGACTCCACCACCTCCCTGGGCAGCCCGTGCCAGTGCCTGACCACTCAGTGAAGAGATTCTTACTATCCATTCGAAACCTCCTCTGGCACAACTTGAGGCCATTTCCTCTTGTCCTATCATCAGTAACATCAGGAGAAGAGACCAACACCAGCCTCACTACAACCTCCTTTTAGGTAGTTGATAGTCTTTTCAGGTTGCAGAGAGGGATAAGGTCACCTCTCAGTCTTCTCTTCTCTAGAACTTGGGCAGCCGCAGCCACAGTGAAGCCTTGTGGGGGTGTGTGCTGCAGCTGATGCTCCGGTGAGGGCTGTGATGCTGCCGTCCCCAGGGCGGGTCTCAGACGGGGCAGCCCCCCCGCACGGGGCCG
>NW_008612242.1:0-274 GCF_000691845.1 Merops nubicus | reverse complement strand
GTGTGGTCCTGGTCCCCCACAGAGCGCTGTCCTGCCCCTCCATGGGCCGGGGCGGCCGGCCAGCCGTGACACGAGTGCTGCACGCCCTTCTAGGGGATGTAACTCTTGTGGCTTTCTCTGATGTCTTTGCTGACTGAGGCTGGGGCTGAACTGCAGGGTTCTGCCAACTGAGCGCCGGGTTCAGGCTCGGTGCCCTGTGAGGGGCGATTGCCCTGTGCTGGAGACGCCAGGGCGCGGTGGTGGCGGAAAGCCGTGCACAAATACTGACAGGTTG
>NW_008612241.1:6430-8981 GCF_000691845.1 Merops nubicus | reverse complement strand
TTTACTAGTACCCCCAAGTCTTTTTTTGAATGACTGATCTCTAGCATGTCCTCTCCCAGCCTGTATTGGTAATGCTGCTTGCCTCAGCCCAGGTGCAGCACCCTGCAATTGGTCGTGTTGAACCTCATGAGGTTCACCTGAGCCCACCTTTCCAGTCTGTCCAGGTTCCTCTGGATGGCCAGAGGCCTTCTGGATAACTTCCAGATTATTTCTTAGCTTTATAGGTCCTGCCAATCTCTCCCATATTCTTTTTCCTGGTGACTCTTGGTGAACCCAGATCAGCCATGCAGGTCTAGATCCTAAACTGTAGTCCAAGAGACATATGGTCTGGCCCCACAACCTAGATGAAAGAAAATTCCTGTTCTGTGCAGACATTCAAATAGCCTGTGGATTTGTGGAATGGTTCTTGTCTTCTTGCTCTGTATGACTGCCAGAGACTAAAGCTGTGCTCAGAAAAGATGACAGTTGAAATATCTTCATCTGTACATTGTTTCCTATGATTTGCATTTTCTGTCAGGTGCTAGACATCAGTGACTCACTGGTACATGTTACAAAAAGAGAGGGGCCAGCAAAAGCAATCAGAAATCTTTATAAAGTCTTATAAAGACTCATGGCTTGGTTCTTATGGCTGAGGAGCCTCACTGAACCTGCATTGTGGGTGTAAATTTATTAGCTGGTCTGAAGATATAATAAGGCTTTACAGAACAGACAAAGGCAAGATGCTCCATTTCTGAAACCCCACTACAGTAATGCTAAGAAGATACCTGATAGAGCAGTGTAGGTGAGATTAGGGAAGTGCTATCATTAATGAGATTGGAACTTGGTGAGTTTTATTATCAGCATTTGAAATGAATCCAGTAAAGAATTTGCAAATCCTGGGCAGATTAGCCTTGAAAAAAAGCAAGTGAGGAGGGAGGGCAGAAAGAAAGGGACTAGAGAATAGAAAAGACAAAAAAAAAAAAAATCCTTCAAAATAAGAAGGGGGAAAATTACTGTAATAGGAGGAACAGTGAGATTAAAAAAAAAAAAAATAGAAGAAAGGACTCGTCAATAAAGGACAATCTTTACCTACAACAGCATACAGCATAAAGGAACTAGAGGGGAACATGAATAGATACAGATAATTTTCAGATAGTTATCTTGCCTTGTTGGGCTTTTTAGAGTGACTTTTAAACCATTGTAGGTTCACCTTAACACACCTAGAAATTAAGGTAAGCATCAAGCTCTTCCTACAAAAAATATTAACAGATTTGAATTTATTTTTGTCTTGCAGATCCACAAAGACTCACCCAGGGCCAGTTGTACATTTAAGTGACAGCCCAAGAGATGAGGGAAAGGTGAGTACAACTAGTGGTATAAAACATTGCAACATTTCATAGCCTTTATTTGCCTTCATCACTCTTTCTCTTTGCTTACTCACTAATCATCTGCTTTTTTTTCTGTATTTTCAAGGTCACTTTTACTGTTTTACAGTTTTTAAAGAAAAACATTTTCTTTGTACAGTTTTAATGAGTAAAAATCTGAGATACAGACAGTATATTGCACTTTGAAACTTATAGCAAATAAAAGTTGTTCCTGATAAAATAAACTTGACTTTGCTTAAGTAAAAATTGACTAAAAACTGTATCATGACTTCAGTACTTGGATAAACATGCTATTATGAGGGCATTATAGTAAGTTTTCATAAGATAATACCACTTTCCTTATTCAAAAATAGTAACTATAGTAACCCACATTTGGAACTTGCTGCTGTTTGTGAAGAGAGTTGAGAACAGCACAGCGCTGTCAACAAGTGGAAGCAAAAGACAGTCACAGCATTAGGATCATGACTGATACTAGCAGGAGGGAAGATCAGAGCTGGCTTTATTTATACAGTAGCTTTTCCAAAATGAAATTGGGTTGCCAGAATACTACTTTCATTACAGCTTTTCTATTTATGTGTTGCTACTGAATTTTTGAGCATTTTGCCTGTGTGGAAGGGGCAACTATCTCATAGCTATCTCATAACTATCTCATCATTTTTTATCATTTTTGCCAATTGCATTTCAGTGTGTATTTATAAAGTGCTGCATCTTACAAATGGCATATCTATTTGACAGTGTGCCTCACCTAACAGCTGATGGAAACTAGCTCCAACTTGAATTTCTGATATTGATACAGGGGACTTTATGCTGAAATTAATATGGGTACCTAGAAAAACACTGATGACTACATCTGAATTTCATTTGCATTATCCTTCCTTGGACTTATCCATATTGCAAGGTGAACTATGTGCAAATGATGCATTTGCCAGCTAGCCCTCCAACTAGTTAGATTTCTTCTCTGAGCAGTTGTGGAGCAATCATGATAGATTAAGCAATTTAGGATGCAGAAAATAAAGTAATTAAACACAATGAAGCGTAGTGGTTTAGCCTCAGACCAGAAGCCATCAAGAAATGCTATTTAACTGTCTATAGCAAAACACCTAATACAAATAAAGGTTTATTGATGAGGCGTAACTCTTGTTCACTAGCCAGAACAGGAGCTGCTGCCAACCTAGCAACAGCTCCCT
>NW_008612241.1:0-6399 GCF_000691845.1 Merops nubicus | reverse complement strand
GTAGGGAAAATGGTTATATTAAAAGAAAAAATGGCCTTGGGAGTGAATATCTCGTACAGGTAATGCACTGTGTCCAAACAGAGAGCTAAAATATTTTTACTTTAGCAGAAAGAGAGAAGATGAAAAGGTCCTAGAGAAGGGAGTTAAAGGAGAACTAGCTTGGAAATACAGTTGCTTGATGCTCTGAGCATGCACTGGAAACATCTGGGCACTAATGAAGTCCTAGCAACAGCAACAGCAAAATCAGATGGATCAGATCGCTATGAAAAATAAACACTGGAAATTTAAGGGAGGAAAAGTAGAAAATATAAGTCATGCTACAACCATTCCAGTGCAGCTGTTTAGATCATTGATAGACTGGGAGTGATGTAAAGAACAAATTGATGCTAACAAAGTACTTGCAGATTTGCAAAATGTGGAATTGATAGTGTTTGATGTTTACAGGAAGGCATCAGTAAACAGTAGGGAGAAGATCCAAGCACTAAATCAAAAGACATAGCTCTAGATCAAAAAGTCCAACAGAAGAGAAAAACAATTAAACTACATTTTTCAACTAAGGCTCATTAAACTTTGGTTGAAAGAATGAAGGATAAAACAATATTGCTTAAGAATGGGGAAAAAATGTTAAAAAAACCAAACCAAACCAAAACAACTTCTGGGACTTTTGCTGTCCAGCATAGTGATAAACAATGTAGAAAAGCAGAAATGTGATCAGGTTTGCTGGACTGTAGGAGGCTGAGAAACTCATTAGTAAAATGGCAGGTTAAATAATGTCTTTTCTAAATATTCAGTGTAAATGATGGGAAGTGCTGGGATAGGGAGGGAAATATTTCTGACTTTACATATAAATCAATGAGTCTGAGGTGATTATTATTGTTAGGTATCAAGAGCTTTGAGTAATGATTGATGGTTCAATGAAAATGTCAGCTCCATACTCAGTAGTAACCAAAGAAGAAAATCAAAATTAGGCATTACCTGGAGAAGAACAGTGAGCAAAACAGGGCTATTACATTAATGCTTGGTTGACTAGCCTGCTGAATACTGGCTTAATATTTGTCCTTCTATCTCAAAAAGAACATAATAGTGCTAAAAGAAATTCAGGGAAGGGGCAAGGTTTTCTATATAAGATATAACTGAGACAGGACAATTTATTGTGGAAAGAACTCATTGTGCTTCTAAGTCTGAAAATTGTAATTGTTATAAAAGGGCATAGAAACATTTCGTAGTCTCTTTCAATATAGAAGCTAAAAGTCAGTTCTGAACAAACCAGTTAAGTTCTTCAGTTCTTCAAGTGTGCAATGGGCAGAAGCTATGAAGCTTTTTCTAACTTGCTGTTGTGGGTGCTGAAAATGTATATTGGTTACAAGGGAGACTGGAAGAGTTAACACAAGAGAAATCAATTCGAGGGTTACTGGAGAGATTTGATGAATTTTCCTGAAAGATTAAAGATGAGGTTAAACAAAGTCATAGCTATTTGAGGAGCTGGCTCTCTTGGAATGAGAAAATTACTTAGGCTGTGAGAATACGTAAGAGTATGGTAAGTATTTGCCCTCCTCCCCTATTGTTCTTTGGTATTTGCTCTTAGCCATTTAAAGTACAAGATATTGTGAGAAGTAGACCTTTTGTTTAATTTAGCAGAGTTGATCTTAGGTAATAGAGCTGTTTTTCAAGATCTACATACTCTGCTTAGCTTCTCAGCTTCAAGATAGCCAAAGACCACCAAGAGGTGTTGGCAGAAGTCAGATTAGTTCATGGGAGCAGCCAATTAAAGTGTTCTTTACCTATGCTGCAGGAATTAAACAGCAGGAACTAAAGAGAATTAAATCAGTCATGATCATTGCTCAAAATACAGATATTCTTGTACTCTGCAAGTACAAGGGTATTGTACTCTGCAGGAGTCCAGTGGTATATTGTTCTCTGGGGTATCACAAGGTTGTTCACAGGCCTGGACATGTTTCACTAATATAAATAAGTAACATTCTTCTATGGACACTCAGTGGTTGAGAGTCCTAAAACACAGATAAACCTTTCCAGATCTAGAGAACCATTAGATCTCTTTTTGAAAGCAAGGGAAATTTCTGTGCTGTGTCTTCATCTTTTAGAAATTCTTTTAAAAGTTCCAGTTTTTATCAGGGACCAGTGACCATTTTTTCTGTGCCAAAGAAGTGAATGTAATTCCAGAGCTACTATTCAAATTTTTTCCAGAGTGCCCTCCAGGCTGACTGTCAGGGCAGACTTTGGAGACAGTGTCTTTTATGAATCTAGCAAGCCATGGCTGGAAGACAGATAACAAAGAATTTGTGCATTTAATGTGTCACTTAAGAACAATTTGGGGGACCTAGTGATTAAGTCTATGAAATATAACTGTGTCTGCCAAATCAATGAATAAGTGTACATTAGGAACAGACTGAAGTGCACAGACATTTGTAAGTGGCAGATCTGTTGCAAACATGATTTTCCTTGCTGACACAGAAGAAGACATTAACTGCAATGATCTGCAGTTTCCCAGCAACAGGAGAGAGCTTAATAGGGAAAAGTTTAATGTTATTAACTATTAGCTGGTGGACTAAACTTCCTATCTGTGAGTCTGTGTTCTGAGAGCTAATAACACTCAGATATAGTGTGCATTTGGCAGGCTTGGGGTTTTTTTTATCCCAGCTGTTTTGTGCTACCAGGACAACTAACGGCCTGGCTGGCATGTACCAGGATGGAATTAATTGCTTGTAAAGGAGAAATCTCCCTAAAACATCATCATCAAAAGCGTTTAACAAGGAAGGATTTAAGTCGAAACATGGAACAAATCCACTATACAAGGAAGAGCTCCTTCCTTCAAATTCTGCCCTGCATGATACTTAACTACATATGAGCTCCTTGTTTAATTACATGGTTCCAGGAAATACAAGTTGAAGAGAAATCTTTGAGGTTTTACTTCTTCAACTCTTTTTACACATATTTTTCTTCTTCATCTATGTTTTCTACTTCACCTGCATTGATAGATCTTTTTGTTTTTACCTCATTTAATATTACAGACATAAGAACTTGTCCTGTAGGTCTCTCAAGTGCTTACCATGGCCAAGAGGAATCAAATAGCTGAGTTTCCTGTGGTTCAAACAGGTCAGAGTTCATAAACATACTGACAATGAGACTAATCACATTCACCCAGTTGGAATTCTGACTTTAGTGTCATACCACCATAGTAGTAATTTAGCAGCATGGCTATCATCTGAGCAGAGAGAGATTCCCAGCTATGCAGCAAATCTGTTTATCTTTCAGCTTCTTCCCTGAAAACACAGCACTTTGTGTCTTGCAATTCTGTAGCACTGTTGTGCTTTAAGCATTTCAGCTATAGATCAGGTGAAGTTTAGTCTCTGATAGGGGATAGTTAACCTTTTAGTAGTTACCTTGGGCATGATGTTTTTGCAAAAGAATGTGATAAAAATAAAAAGAGAAGCCTGCTTCACCAGGGAGAAAGGCTTGTTATGAAACATGGTCACATACTAAATGCTCTTCTATTCCTTCAGTTTCCTGAATATATTTGAACAAAAGCTGAGGCGAAAAGAAAATTGGTAGGTGCAAAGTGCACTCAGCTGGTTTGGTGCACAGCTGTAATGCACTGGTGCAAGTGCTTGTTATGCTAACAATAAGGAAAGCACTCAGACTCCATAACATTGATTAAAATTTGTTGATTTATCTGAGTTAATGTGAAAATGAAGATTATCTTACATTCCTTCAGTTAGTGGGAACCCCAAGTTGTGCAGCATTGCATAGACCTCCAAAAAGGGCACAGCATAGTGTGCTTCTCCCCTCTTTGGAGAGGTTTGCCAGCATTTTGGCCCTTAGAGATCTCAAAAGATTCTTTCTTTTAAAAATCCATTAATTTCTACTGTCAAGCAATGGATATTCACTTTAGAATATACTGCCTTACATTAAGGTAAAGGTGCTGTAATTGCCCTTACCAAGTGCTGTAATTTCACCCTTACCAGGTGTGAAAGCCAAGTGCTGTGTGCAGCACAACACAGCACAACACAGGCCTGCATCTGCTCGGGTTAACTGCAATGTGGATCACTAAGCCCTGGGTAGACAATTGTCTTCCATTTAGGATCACTACACTAACAGCAAAAGTAAGACACTTCTTTGTTCACTCTCTCCATGGCAATCTATTATCCCAGAATACCATATGGCATCCTGACACAAGTGCTATCCAGTTAGCTGACTTTTTCTGAACGAGTTGTCTTTTACACATTTACTCTGCCACAGAATCCCATATGGATGTGTCCAGAGAAAATATGATAAATATTCTGGAATTATTCCAGGATAGTTTGAAATTTTTTTTCAGGAGCACAATTCTTCAGTAGTCAGGTATTGTTCATATTCAGATATTAAATTACTAACTATAAATCATTCCTAGATTAGGTACTGCATCTTCATATAACAAATATTCTCCTGGCAATATAAAGAATCATATCTAGCAGGACTTAAGAGTATTCCCAGACTCTTTTATAGCAATATTGATGTATTAATTATATTGAACTTGGAAACAAAGTGATGTTTTGTTTAGCAGCCCAGCCAAGTTTCCTTCTTATGACTTATGCAATCTAAAGTGAGCAATGGCAAAGATGCTGATAAAGTCTCACAGACTAGGAGATAGTCTTGTCATTCTTCTGAAATTTTTAATATAGAAACTGCAAATCCTTGCCTGCATTTTGTGATCCATGTGCTTATGGACAGAGAAGAACTGCTGTTATCACTGCCAGTTGTATAAAATATTCAATAACTGAAATGTGTGTCTGTCAGTTTGATCATTCTCAGTCTTTCTGCCCAGGACAGATTCTTAGGAAGATGGGCTTTATGGGAAGCAATTTCCAGGACATCTAAGTAGGCCAGACTTCACATCTTCCATAATATCTGAAGTTAATTGTGTTCAAATTAAGAGTACTCTGTACAGTGCCAGATCAATAATTCAGTTCTTTTCAGTAGAGACAAGGACAAAGGATTGTGTTCATTCATATTTTTCTCCCAAGCATTATTTTTCTTTTCTTCGATATTTTGACAAATCTTTGCTGGTATTTCTTAGGTGTGCATGATGATATGACATGCTAGTTCTAGAAGGAAAAACTGGCATGCCAATTAATTTATTTTCTGTTTCCAGGAAAGCTAGCAATTTAGTCTCTGCAAGGGGAGTTCTTAAAAATGTTTTAAAACAATAAAAAGCAGAAATTAAAGGAATATATGTAGCTGCATGAGAGTTCAATCTGGTGACTCTTTGTTTTGAAGTTAAGTGATCTGTTAGGTGTCAAAAAGTTTTCCCTTCAACCAGGAGCAACAAAGGTAAGAGCTGAGAGGAAAGTGCTATGGTTTTAATTTCTCAGCAAGTACACAATTGTGAAGACTGTCTAGGCAAATATCCAGGCAAAAAAAGTGTGGGGAGGAATATATATATATATATATAAAGCATGTTTTTTCTTCTGTAATTGTGTTTGTTTCCCTCCTCCAGCTATTGATAGGCTATGAAAACGGGACTGTAGTATTCTGGGACTTACGATCTAAAAGAGCTGATCTGAGGGCTTATTATGATGAGGTAAGCAGTTTCCATTAACTCAGAAAAACTGTTTTTCAGCAGTTTCTCCTACATCTTTCTTATCAAGCAGATGGATATTTATCTTAAGGCATTGCTTATTCTGGAAATACTGTTCATGCTGTGCTTTTGAACAAATTATTGAAAACAGAAATCTAAACCTGGAATCTGTAGTTCTACATTAGGCTCTCCTGAGTGTCCTGCGACAGAGTCTGTTCCCCTTGATTCTGACAGGTTCATCAGCTTCTGTGTGGGTGATCCTCAGCTGAAAAGAGTCTAGTCATGAGCTGACCTGAGTTATAGCTACATTAGAAATTATATAATTTTTACTGGATATTCCTAGAACATTTACTAGAATTAAAGAGATTCTTCTGTAGAGCTATTGATATTACCTAATACTCAAGATCTGATTAAAAGGTTTGCAAAATCATATTCTCATAGTTTTATCAGAAAATTGTCCCTTGCTGTTTGTAAGCAGATTGTATCAAACACACAGTGCTTCTATCAATAAAAAGGCTATTTAAAAAACATGTATTCCTAGTTATTATGATTTTAATGCTAGACCTAGGAAAAAAACCCTTTGTTCTGTCAGCCCTTCTGTAAAGTGGATGAATGTGAATGCAACTACAACTGAAGGCAAAAAAAGGACATTTTCTTTAAAGTGATCCAGGCAGTATGTTTCCTGTTGTTCTCTTTCATCCTTCCTCTTGCCACTTATTACATGTAAGGAGTATGCACATTTATTTTCACGCTAAAAATTAATCTGAGTATATCTGAATCCTGCACTCTTTCAAGTCTGTTTTCACAGAGACATTAACATTACA
>NW_008612240.1:41858-57596 GCF_000691845.1 Merops nubicus | reverse complement strand
CTATGATTCTATGATTCTATGAAGGATTCCCATGTACTTAGATTAGAACTGTAGTGAGAAATAGTATATTTGCAGTTACCCATACTAAAAGGAAAGAGCCTCCATTCTTTAGAGTGCAAAGGAAGCAGAAATAGCAACCATCTTTTGAAAAGGACCCCTTCCTTCATGCATATCCTTGCTGCTAAAAATCCATTCTTCATTCAGAAATTATCATCTAAACTTTAAATGCTTTATTTAATATATCATTTCCAAAAAGCAAATGTAGAACTCCATGATCTCATTTAACATTTCTTGATGCCTTGACTTACAAAGAACTGCTGCTACCTTTTTTTTTTTAAATTTGCCAGAGCAAAGTGCAATTACAGAAACAGCTAAAATGTGTGATCTGAGCTGAAAGCAACAAAATTGCGTTGCTGCATATTGCCATATTGGGAAAGTGTGTAGGTACTGCCTGCAAGGAGGTATCAGCTTTAAGTTAACTGTGTCCATGTGCAAGCACAAGCTCATAGTACAAACAGTGAACTGGTTAATTTTCTGGGGAAAACTGTGCTTATATTAACTGAGTTTAGGATCTGCTTCCCAAAGTGAGGCAAATTTATGGAGCTATTCTGCATTGCCTCTTGTTCCTGGTTGTTTATTCTCACCTGTAATCTGAATTGAGAACCAAAATCTTTTAACAGAGTTGGGAGGAGAGGAGAGAAGAGCTTTACATGCGTTTTCGACCTCTGCTTTTAAGAATTTGTTAACAAGGAGCTTTGACTACCCAAACTCCAGCAAAGTCCTGTAGTATTCTGATTTAAAATGCTCTGTGAGTTATTGACTGGAAATATCTGCCTGGCAAGAAATAAGGATCAGCAGTCCACAACCGAGGGAGGGAGGGCAAGTGGTGAGTTTTCCATATAGCTAGATGTTAGCATACAGCATCCTGAAGTTCCATATAAAGACTAGACAGACTGGGGAAATTCTAGGAGGCTGTCGACTATTTTCAGCTATTCACAGACATCCATGCAATACAGAAGAGATCCACAGAGAGTACGTTCTGGGGAGGAAGCCTTTCTTAAGAATGTTTTGATTTTGGCTGTAATGCTTCAATATGTTGTTTTGAGGGTGAAATTATGCCTATGGATCTTTAACTGTTCCCATGAGGTAACAGCATAATTCATTGAGCATGTTTCATTTAGTTCAGAATTTTGGCACTCACTGCCCCTGTCATTCCTCCATGAAAAAAAGCAGCAATTTAGTTGAGGGAAACAAGCAGAAGTATAAATCATGAAGTGAAAATGACTTAGGGCAACGAAAGCTCCTAAACATTCATCAAGGTTCGCTATAAATACAAGTTAATTATAGTTGTCTGGCTAAGATATGATGGAGGTATGCCTGTATCATTTACAAGAAATCCAGTTGGATATAACTGGTAGTATAAAATATTTTTTAATTCATGCTGACCTCTAATTTCTGTTTCACTGTGATCAAAGGTATTTGTTCTAGGTTTCATTATGTTGTTCTCATCTAAGAAGGCTGTGATCAGGCAAAAGTTCTCTTCTTTCTTTTATTCCACCTTACTTGGATGGGATATAAATTGCTGTTAAATTAAATGAGAAGGAGTAACTGTGTTTCCTACTGAGCTGGATTCCTCCTTAAAGAACCTGTTTTCCAGTCATTAGAGGAAGCAGTTTCAACCTGTCCTGTAACTGGAGTTAATGAAATTCACCAGTATAATCTGCAGCTACTTTCCCACACTCATGCCGGGTCCTGGTGCTTGTCAGCAGGGTGATACAGCAGAAGGTGACATGGCGTTTTTGCCCAGCAATCAAAATTCAGCAAAGCTGCTACCAAGAGAAATCTTTTAGGATTTTAGGAAAAGAAAGCCAAGCTGTTACAGGCCTGAGTTACTGAAAAGAAGCCTTGTTCTGACAGAAAGGAGCAGAATGCTTTTGTATTAATGAAAACAGTCTGAAGTTGACACCAGGCAATATTTTAAAATTGAAATTTAAAATCCTTGTTTCTGCAGGTTAGGGACATGAGCTGTAAAGCAGTGAACAACTACACTTGACAGTTCATCACTAATCAGTGCTTATATGTCAAGCCAAGTAAAATCCTTTGTGGGAGCAAGTCAATAATCAGCAAATTAGGTACATGATTAACCTGAGACAACAAGATGCAGTTCCTGTCTGAGAGCCCTGCTGAGATTTAACCTTCTCAGTATTACTGTTTAGCAAATATTCCAAATGCCTGGTTTAGTCAGTCAAACTGATCTAGCTGTAAACTTGTCTAGAAGCAGCCTTGTGTGCCATGTGCATGGGGAATGGAGCTCTAGAGAAGAGGTAAAACTGCAGTTTTGAGTGGCAAGCCGACTACAAACAGCCAAATTGTTCCAACCTGTTTAGTACTACATAGAAAAAACAAAATGCGCATTGCGGCCCTGAATGATCAATAGGGAATTAGTAGAAGACAGTCAAATTAATAAAATTGATAATGTATAGAAAATGAACTGTAAATGTCAAATAATGCATGAAGTGACTCTACAGAGATTACAGCAATTATGATGTTACTACACATTGGTAGAACATTCCAAATGACGCATGAAATAAGGTAACCTTTTAGAAACATCAGGGTAATGTCTGGGGAAGGCAGTGCGTAGAGTTGTACTGGTTTCATTTCCAACTGAGAGTTCCATACTTACAAACTTTTCATGTCAGAATGAAATAGGTTTTCATTTAGAGCAGGAAATGTTTTTATTTAAAAACACTTTAATAACTGGGGAGCTTCAGTGTTACCTTGTTTTTAGCCAGTGCTCAAATACATTTAGGCGCTCCGACCGCATTAAAGTTATCTGATGGCAGCTGCTGTGCTGCGTTGCACTGGTTGTGTTGTGGTCAATGGTCAAACACATGCCTTGGCTGTCACTGTGGGTATCAGATGTTTCATGGGTGTGTTTTAATGAATAATTACCAACTGGATTTTATGAAGAAATGCTTTTAAAGCGCTTTGCAAACAAGTTTGCCTGACACATGTTTTCTTGGCTGCTTAGCTCTTACAGGGCTTTGGCATAAAGACGAGTGCTAGCTGCAATGCCCAATGTGTTTTTTTTCATAGAATGGTTTGGTTTGGAAGGGATCTTTAAAGGTCATCTAGTCCAACCCCCCTTCACTGAGCAGGGACATCTTTAGCTAGGTTGCTCAGAGCCCTGAACAACCTGACCTGGAATGTTTCCAGGAATGGGGTATACGACTGCAGTCCTTTTACTTTTTCTTCCCTCCATTAGACAAGAGCTCTAAAAAAAAAAAAAAAAAAAATCTTCCTTTTCAATTCCAAATTTCCAACACTGTCAGGGATTTTGTGGAGGCATGCAAATAATTTCAGATCTGCGAAAACCCCAAAGATTACGCGGGCTCTCTGTGTTTTCAGTCTTGAGCCCAGCAAAAGCTCCCTTTGCTTTGCCGTACTTTCACAACTGGTTCGCTTCCCGTGTGCAGCTGGGCTCAGCCTGGCTGTGCTGTACGGGTGGCACTGTGCAGTGCAGTCACTACTACCCTGTGTATCAAGTTCCCAAACTGTTTTTCTGGCTCCCCATGGTTACTGGAGAAAGAAAGTCCTGATTAGCCTATGAATAAAATGCATCAGAGGATAGAAAGCACTGAAATTATAAATACAAGTTGCCAAAAAAAAAAATGTAGTATGAGATTTGGGTTTGTAAATAAGAGTATGCAGTAGGGTTTTGGTATGCTGTGTAGTGAAATTAAACAATGTGAATTTGGAATTTGTTTAGAGAAGTAGGCTGGCAAGTAACTTGTTTATATGGAGCTTTAATTAGAGTAAGAACTCTCCCATGCAAAATTAAACTCTGAAGATGTAGTCATTTGGGATTTCTGGTACATCTTGTTCCTGAGCAGGTTTTGCCATTTTTGTGTGGCTTTTAGTATGAAGCCATGAAATATAAAGGATCGTATAAAAAAAAAAACAAACAAACAAACAAAAAAAAAACCACAAACCAAAAACACACACAAAAAAACCCCAAAGAAACAGTGAAACTTCTAAATTACTTGTGAGATTCATGTAATAGAGTTGACTGTACCTTCGCAGTTATTTGTTACATTAAAAATTCCACAGTTGCTTCTCAATGATCATAAAAGTGCTTTCATTCTTTTCCTAGATGGGTCTTCTAATCTATGCATATTTGTCAATAAGTAGCTTTAAAGCAAGGGTGATTATCTTCAGCGTAACATTATATAAAAGTAATTAATCGTGCAACTGTGGTAAATGAGAAGACCAACAGTGCCACAAGAAGCAAGACGATGATTCAGGCAACCATGTGAAGAAATATTACCTGTTTATGAATACACGGTACAATCTTGGTGACCCTTCTGTCAGGGGCTTTAGATTTTGGGGTACATATACCTAGTGCTTACTGACACAATAAGATTTGTACACCCAGGGAACCAACCAGCAGCAACATTATCTTTCTTCTTTTTTTCTCAGTCCTAAGGAATCCAAAGAGTTATAAAAAATGTGTTGTTACATTCTTTATCAGTTTGCACTGGTACTTAACAATTTTTAAAGTTTTTCAGGTTTAGTAATTTTGATTTTGCCTGAGCATGAAATTGTTCTTCATAGTTTGATTAAAGAGGGGCAATACCAATCTTAACTTTACCAAATTTAAAATTGTAGCCTTCTGGGGAGTCATGCCAAGGGACCTGCTCTCAGTAGGTCACACCCCATCATTGTGAAAATAGGTTCTGCAGCTAAAACTACTTCAAGCAGTTTCAGCCTGAATACTCTTCCCCTTCGATCTTGCCAACTGCTGAGCCTTCTCTGCTATATGAAGTAGAATCAGCATCAAACAGAGGGGAGGCAGAAGAACCTGCCAGCACAAGCAGAGATGCACAGCATGTTGCCAGTGAGAAATGTCAGCTTTTATTGCTACTTCCTTAGTTGACCCTTTGTGAATGATTGTTCTGAAGAGCAAGATTTCTTTTTCCTAAGGTGTTGCCCGAGTAATAACATTTCCCATGGAGGTGATGACTCTGTCCTTAGCCTCTGACTGTTAGAAGATGGGTTTTAGCAATATTTTCAAATGTCATTGATTTAAGAGATAGATACATGTGTGTTTGGTACCTCTGATGCACTCAAAGCTACTGATGTGCCAGGATTCCTTAAATCTCTGGCGTGCATTGGCTTAAATGTACTAACTTACCAGATTTACCCTCTCAAAAATCTTTTGTGAAAAAAGGCTCAAGTGGATGGAAATCTGACAGCTCAGTGGAATTTCTTATTCTACTTCTACACTTCCTCATGATTAAAGGCATAGGGAAGGGTAGGTAATTCACTTACTGTGAGAGTAGCTTTCAACATTAGTAGAACTGGGCTTAAATTCTTACCCTGGATTGGTATGGGTTTCTTTTATGGTTACATCTTGGTGTCAGTTCCATGGCTTTAACAGGGAGGTAATAGTACTTCCGTACTTTTCCCTTTGTTGTAAGGCTAAGTGAATCAAGGGGTCTATATTGCTTGTATATCACTGTTACCAAATGCCAAACAGGTCAGGTTTTGCAGCCCAGGCTCAGACAGATGCATAGCATGACGCCAAAGTATTAAATCACTTCATCTGTCTGTCTCTTCTACCAGAATAGGGACTCAACTCTATTTTATTGCACATTGTGTATTATTTGCTGGAACTCGCTGTTATTGCGTGGGATGCAGCGTACAAGAGAACCCTCTGTGGATGTTTAATCTGTTTAGGATGCAAAATTACAGTTTTCTGTTTAAGATGAAGGCGAGGGAAGGTGTATGTTTTCTCATAGCTGTCGCAAGCACAGACTGTATGTGCTGGAGATAAGGGAGGGAAATGCAATGAAACTGCTGGCAAGCAAGCACATTCTATTGCTGTATTTTATTGAACACATACATCTTTCTTCAGACGTGTCTATCTATCTCTGTCTACTCCTATATAGATAAGTGTGTCTAAAACAAGATGTGTTTTCATAGGGGACTTGTTAGACAACTATCAAAAGATTAGATACATTGTTTTTGTTGTTTCTAAGGGCTTCCCTTAGATAGGGACTGTGAGAGCTAGTAAGTTGAGTACAGCATCAGCTTGAGAGCTCCAGAATCACAGGCATTAAGGACAGAAAAAAAAGCCTGTTAGGACAACTAGTCCAACCGCTTTGTTATGCAGAGTAATTCCCTCTTGTAGATTAACCAATATTTCTTCCAGTCCTGTTTAATTGTGTGATGCAAAGGCATCTCCACTGGGAGGCTATTACTGCGCTTAATAGATGGGAAGCTTATCTGACATTCATCTTAAATTTCTTTCTTTCTTTTTTTAGATTCATGCCATTAATGGTGCCATTCCTCTTATACGCTAAATAATCACTTGCTCTGTTTGATCCCTTTCCCAAAGATTAATGCAATGTTCTTCCTTATTTGGAAGCCATCCAACCACAAATTCTCAGTTTTCCTTAATATAAGTTCAATTCCTTCAGCCACTTGATTTGTGTTATTCCTTTCCATGCTCCCTCTGGTTTTTGTATCCTACTCGCCCCTGATTCCTCCACATACAAATTCAGGTAAGCAATTTTTACCCTGTGATGTAAAACTATTGTACAGTGTATTTTTATCGGGTGCTGAGTTACCTAACATTAGACAAGCACATTTCCTGTTTGTGCTGTTCCTGCTTTCACATTCTGGGCGTTTCCATTCAAGTATATGTCTGGAGTTACATCTGAGACTCCTGTTCCTCTTGCAGAAATAATTAATGGTAGGTGATTTCTTAGAAAAGGGTGTGTCTCTCATGGTTAAAGGTTTCCAGGTTCGAGCTGTGTAGTAACCTAAAATCTGATGGGTCAGATTACTGATTTCAACTTCTGTCTCAAAACCCAGCCTGTCAAGAAATACCATTTGTACGTTTTTCGATCACCTATGCAAAGATGCATAATTCTGTGTCACTGTTTAAGACAGGATAAGAGTCACAGAATCTGTGTGTTCCATGGCTGACTAGTAAATATTAATTTCACATTGACATACCTTCCAGATATAGCATTTTATGACAAGGTAGAAGAAAAAACATAGTGTCAGATTTTGAGCTGAAATATTATTCTGTATTCAGGTCTGTTTGTTTGGGGTTTTGTTTGTTTCTGTTCTTTTTTTGTTGTTCTTTTCTTCCCCCCCTGTTTTTTTACCCTGCAGTATGATTTCATGGAACGCTTGGATGGGAAAGAGAAATGGAGTGTGGTGGAGTCCCCTCGGGAACGCCGAAGTATCCAGACCCTTGTTCAGAATGAGGCTGTGTTTGTTCAGTACTTGGATGTGGGTTTGTGGCACCTGGCGTTCTACAATGATGGCAAGGACAAAGAAGTGGTTTCTTTTAGTACAGTTATTTTGGGTAGGTATCTCTACAAGCTGAGCATTTTTATTCTCTGCTTATACCTTCCCTTACTTAAAGTCGTGATATTTTCTTGCAGTCTTCAGTCTTCAGCCTCTTTATCCTTATGTTGTGCATTTTTTTCTCAACGTTACTCTGATTTTTGTTTCCTGATTTCCCTTTTAAATTTCGAGCATTTCTATAGATGTTAAGTTTATTTCTGACAAACAAGACTCAGATAAGTTCAGTCTGAGTTGAAGTGTTCACGGGTTAATATTCTTTTTGCTTATCTCTGTCACTTTTATATTTCTTATTTGCTTCTCTGGAGAACCTTCTTTACACCTGGGCGGAATAGTGTCCAAGGGAAGAGCTGTTTAATCTCAGTAGAAAGACAGCACAAGAAACTGACACCTACAAATGAGATTATTGTTTGCAGTCACCCTAGGGATTAATTTAGTCAGCTAATTAACTGTATGCTGTCTTACAGCTTACTAGTTAGCTAATGGTGGGTCATCTTCTCAACACAGTAGAATCAGGAGCAGAAGAGTATCTACCCTGTAATCTGAGGAGCCTGCAGTTTTGTCAGAGCAGTAGAGCTGCATTTAGTTCAAAAGCAAATTCAGTCTAAATTCTCCAGGCTTTATTAGAAGATTCATAGAACTTTGAAGCACATAATGAACTTTGATGACTATCTTATTGCAGTGGCATAAAAAATTCCGAGATGGTCTGTGTGATATTCTGTCCTGGTTGATGAAGTGTTAAATGGTTCTACATTGTATAAATCTGTAATTCCTGTTAGTTTCGGGACAGCGAAGCTACAAAAAATGAAAGAGAAGCTACAAAAAATCCAAGTGAGGCTTTTAAGCTTGATGAAAAATAGTTGGAGGTCTTTTCCAGTCTTGCTTGATTAATGATATGAAGTTTAATTTTTTCCATTACATTAGTATAAAATTCAGTTTGTTGGCGTAAGTCCAAAAGGGTGCAGGTGGATAGCCTGTACCGTGTCATTAAGTAAGAACAGAATCATTTCTGTTAACCTCACTTAAGATGGAAAGTTATTTTTCTCCCATAGTTTATATGTGGTTTTGTAAGAGTTACTAGGTGCTATACATGTTGATACGTACATTTATTTCCATATTTGCCCATAGAAGACTTTTTCTTCTTCTCCAAACCCAACAAGAATATTTGTGCTTAGATGTTGTTACGCCCCTGTTGTGCTTAGAAAACATTCAGGTACAATAAGCTGTCCTTGAAAGAGTTGCCTGGTCTAAGCTAGAGCTTTCAAGAGCATCAAAGGTCTAATAGTCAAGTAGGCTACTTGATAGTGCAGTAATAGTAATTGGACAGAAATGCCGAGAAAAGTATAGGGTTTTATCCACTTCGGAGGTTCTGCCACATGTAACTACTATCTGACATTTCATAATCAAAAGATCTGAGACAGCTGAAAGTTTTTCTGATGTAGAAGAGAAGAAAGAGAAATAGAAAGAATGTTAACTCCCAGACAATACTAAATTTACCATGATTTTGAATACATTGAAAATGCTTTTGTGCACCGTGAAGCAAAATAATGAATAAATGTTCAGGCTTCTTCATGAGACAGATTGATATATTTGAGTATTACGTTTCAGTTTTGCTTTTCATTGTTTACATGAATCATTTCAAGAGGTCAAGCAAGTGACATCTCTTTGAAAATTTACTTTAGAGGTTTTTTTAGTGTCCTGCCACTGTGAAATGAGATTTAAAGTTATGTTTGAATCTTTTTTCCTCTTTTCAGTTTAATTTTACAGAAAAATACTCCATATGTTTCTGCTAGATCCAAATCCAAAATTAATTTTCTGTCTTGTACAGCTGCTATTTGATGTCTGGGACTGACAGAGGCATTTAATTTGGGACCACAAGTCCCACAGCAAGAGGGTGTAATACTGAAAAGTTAACAACATTTCAGTTAGATTTTTGTTCCAATAATTCAGTGTTGAAAATACGATTCACTGAAATCCAACAGCTTTCAAATGATTTTAAGGAAGAATTTCAAAACTGGAATTTTGTTTCTAGGTTGTTAACACACAAAATAATATTTGCACTATCCAAATAATAGAAATTGTGAACAAATATGTATTTTGGTGCACCTGAAATGTTATCATCAGGCTGCTGTGCTTACTCTTCTCAGACTATTGAAGCCATCAGCTTCAACTCGTCACTAAACTCTAGTGTTGAACCTTGTCCTCTGTTTCTACAGACCTCTTCTTCATCCTCTTGTGAAGCTACTTGCACTTTTTTTTTTTTTTTTTTTAGGATAAAGAGTATTTGCCAGAGCAAAATAGATCCTCTTTGTCATGTTCAGCAGATACTTCTGTCAGCTTAATTAATGAGGCTTTAGATGTCTGTTGAAGGAAAAGAAGATTCATTCCTTGGGATAATCGGTTTCCCATGGAAGAGTGGTTGTGCAACATCTAAGTATCATTGCAAAAGGGGGATTGTTGATTTTCTTAATGAAGCATTATGCTTGCTATGTAATACGAATTCAAACATAGCTGTAGAGGTCCTCAGAGGCAGGGCTGTCCACCTGTTGAAATGGAGGGTTCGAACACACTTAGAAGACTTTGAGTTCCAATGGTGCTTTGCAACTTCGTATGTGACTTTAGTCTATCACTAGATCTCTACACTTATTCATGCTGCCATAAAACTCGGTACCTTTCTGCTTCACCCAAACTTTGCGGTGTTTAATATTATTAGGGATTGTTCTTCTAAATATTGGAGACAAAATAAACTGAAGAAAAAAAAAATAAGTGAAGGATTTGTAGCCAAAATAGAAACCAACTAATGTGCCTCTGATGCTTGTATTTCAGATTCGGTGCAAGACTGCCCACGTAATTGTCATGGGAATGGCGAGTGTGTATCAGGCGTCTGCCACTGTTTTCCAGGATTTCATGGAGCAGACTGTGCTAAAGGTATCATTTCCCCTATGTTTACAAATAACAACAGTGTGTGTTTGTGGTGTATGGATCTGCAGTGCTGGCTAGGTAGCATGGGTCCAAGCTAGATTCAAATAGATCGATATGCAGTTTTTTTTCTTAGATCTCTTAGCTAAATATGATCAAATAGAAGTATTGCTACATTGCTGATGAGCTTGCATAATTACAACTTTTTTTCACATCAAAGGTAGTAGGCAGAAATAGCAGAAAAGATTTATGTTAAAGTAGGTGAATTATCATCAGTGCTTTCTGATAATTATTAACTGGTCTGCAACAGAAGACTCTCTTCATTGATAGCATGTAACATATATGATCTTGGCTTGGATGATAGAGCTTGGCTGAGCCTTCACCTCTAGTATGCAGCATCTTTCTTGCATATACAATTACTCTTTGACCAAATGAAGTTTGCCTTTTTTAGGAAAATAAGTAGGACTTGACTAAATCTTAAAATAAACCTTTTCTTCAACATCAGTTGTAAATTTTAAGAACTAAAACTGGGAGATGCATGATTATCAATGATTAAATACAAATCTAAAAGACATCTATGGATTGGCAGTATGTGTTTACTAAGTTTTTCTGAGAATTTGGGATAGCTGTCGTAGAGAAAGGATGCACAAAGGTCGACCTGTTTAGTTTACACATCTAGTAGCATATATGTTGTCTAAATTCGACAACTTGGTTTTATTCCCTGCTCTTCCTGAGAACAGTCATAACACTTTGCAGTTTGCTTCCTTCTCAGTTTGTGTGAGATTTGGACACAGTATCAATATCATATGCTTCCAGTTGTTTTCCACAGGGTTAGGGTTGTTAGTGTTCAAAGGGGAAAGCCTGGTGTTTTGAAAGCTTTTTGAACTACCTTGAAGGGCCTTAGAAATGTCCTCATTTTTTCTTAGACTCCTGATCTAGTCCTGAGGACAGTTTGTTGTGCTTCACCTCTTTTACTGGTGTAACAAGGTGGCATCCAGCATACCCATGCGTCTATGAAATAGTCCTTGAGTAGCTGTTCTAGTTGTACTGGAGTGAGTAATTTCCATTTTGTGTCTCTGTATTTGGCTGTTGAAGGTGCACCAGTACTGCCCCAGTATAAAAAAAAAAAAAAAAAAGATCCAGTCTTTTTAAAGAATGCTTCAAATACAGCATGCATGTTGTTTGATTACCTGAGAAATTAAGACACTTGGCAAATGTACAGAGGAGATGTCTGTGTATTGCAAAGTAAATGGTGTGATAATATGTGCTATAAATACAGCTGACAGCTAGATGCATTTCTGTGGTGCCAACCTGTGACAGTCTGCATGCAGCGACCTGTGCCTCACTGCCACTCTCCACACAGACACGGCCATTAAACCCACTCATTTGCATCTGGAGCTGTGGAGCAATCCTGCGTTGTGTACTGAACCTCTGTGCAACTCTGTATTCTGTGTTCGTGCTGGAGGATGCTTTGTTCAGGCTATGTCAGATAAATAGCTTTTTTATAGGGTATTTGTTAAACTGTATCTGTCAGGCTTCTCCTACCCCACAGTACATTCCCTCTGCTTCCTGCTTTGTCCGTTCTGTGTTGTCTTTCCCTTCAAAAGCAGAAATGGTTTCTTAGAAGCTTTCAATTCCTCTACCGTTTTCTTGTCAGACATCGTGGTATTTCTAAGGAACAAGGAAGCCTGAAAAACTACATAAACTAACAAAACGGGTGTGTTGACAGAATTCTCGTGTTTCTGTGCAGGCACATAGCTGCACATCTTTATACTGTGAGATATACCCAGAAGTGTGCAGCTGAATGAGAGTGTCAAGGCTGCGTGCCTCACCCATTCCACAGGCACTGTGAAATGCCTTTTCTTATGTCCACGGATTTTTTCTGCTTATTTGAATGTTGATTATATATGAGAGCAGTTCCAGAAGGCACAAATCAAAATTTTGATTGTATGCATGGTAAAACATAGTAAAATGAGATACAGAATTCACTTTTCCAGCATATTAAATGTATGGACACATGTTTAATATGCATTTACCATAATGTTAAATTTATATTTAAACTGTGACAAGTATGGAAGGATAATGATTTTTGTTCCATCTGGCTTTTAAAATTATTATTTCCCTAGCAAAACTTCTTTCAGTATCTCAGTTCTCCACTGTAAAACAATTTGAGGCAAGGCTCAAACAGAAGCGTGGAGAAAACGGGAACGGGCTCCTCAGATGGCCTTTAGAACTTGATTCATGCAATAGCACAGCAGTCTAAGAGCTTCACATTGGGTGAAACCCAGGTTTGACAGATATGAAACATGATCATTTATACTAGTGAATCCTCTTTTACAGGGCTGATCTTGAGTGCATTGGAATCCAAACCCAGAGGTGGAAATACACTTTTATACTCTTATTGAAGTGGAGGAAATTTCACCCTTTCAGACACTCTTGCCAAATATTGGGGGGGTTTATTTCTCACCCTTATGTACGGAAGTAACTTATTCTCAGGTAGCCATTATCAACAGATTTACTCCATCCTTGCTCAGGCAGGATTCCCTTTGAAATCATTTGGAGTTTAACTTAGTAATTCTATCTAACACACACACACAAAAAGAAACATTTAATTTCTATGTGGATAAAACATGATATATAAGGAAAAAGAAAGTCTGATAATCAAAAGATAAGTCAGTGAGTGGAGATGCATCCCGATGAAGAAAATGTGTATAGTTAAAGCCAGTGGAAGATTTGCTGTGAGTTAAACTGGACTGTGAGTAACTTCCTGACCACAATTAATTGTAGGAGTTATTGATAAGCAATGCTATGTCCAAGGATCGATTAAAGAATCAGACATGCAGCTGTGATTATGTTATTTTGGTGTGTTGTCACTTTTTTATATTTATCTCTGTTTTTCTCTAACCTCTATGACATAAGCATCCATGTATATCAAGATGTCCTTCTTACTTCGTGTTCTTGCTGTTCATGTCTGATAGTAGTTAGGTCTTTCAGCTACCAAGTTCTGTGCTAAGTCTGCAAGCTGGCATCCTTTGTGGTGTCCTGCTTTGCACCATTTGTAGAGGCCAGTGTTGCAATGAGTTGGATTCCTACAAGTGACTCCAAATTGGCTATAATTTTGTTTCATCTCATAATATATTTGAGGGGCATGCAACTCTTCCACTCCTTTAACAAAAATACATCCAAAGACATTGTCACGTGTTGTTTTGCAAATGTGCTCAGAGCCTCCTTCAATTTTGCATTTTAAGATACTAGGATTTGCATCATAAGCATATTCAGCTAGTCTGAAAAGGTGAAACCGTGTACCATCACAGGGGATTTCTGCATTGACATGGTGAGCATAACCTGTTAAGTGATGGTGTCCGATTTGTACAAGAAAGGAAAAAAAATGAGTCAAGTAGCTCATGTCAGTTGCCATTTACCAGGTACTTTTAGTTGATTAATCAATGTAATAAGAAACGTGTTAAATATTTTTATCTAAACAGATTGAAGGCTTTGGGATTTTTTTAAACCAGAAATTTGTACCATGTTTGATCAGTTGACTTTTTAATCTGATTTTAAGAACTCTAATGATTCAGATTTATGTTATTCGCAGTTTCTTTTCCTGTTCTCCTTGTGTGGGTTTTTCATTATTTTATTTTCATTCTGTTTGTTTTTGGCTTACTGGCAAAGGACGGCGCCACTTTAATAAGTATAAAAAGAAGGGTAGGTTTTTTTAAATTTTCTTTTTATTTCTTTTGCAACATTTAGTTTAAAATAGTTACTAAGCTGTAAAGTGTAGTCTATCTCTTTTAAAATTTATTCTAATGGATTTGCTGTTTCTGATGATTGCCCGCACCACAGTAATAGTTCCTACCACTGCCATTTTTGTTGTTATGTGTGTATTGTTGATCTCTGTATAACAATGTAAAAAGCTGTCAATTATTAGGTAAGTAAGGTATAATTGCTACAAGTAGCAACTCTTGCTTTTTCTCAGTTGTTATTCAAATTTCAGTTGTTTGGAACTCTTGCTCTGAGGTTATTCAGAAGCTTATTGCTTGGGCAATAGTGCGTAAAGTAATATTTTTTCATCCATTGAATACTCTGCTTGAAACTGTTCTCTTAGTGCCATGTCTAGAATGTTCCCAATGGCATAAGAGGTTCTGGGAGTGATTGCAGTGGGGAAAACATGCATTTTGGAGTGCATCTTGCTGAACAAGTCAGTACTCAGTTCATTGCTGTAGAGCATGTGACCCGCATGAATGAATGGTGTGTGGCACATCCTGGTTATATATAGGAGCTAGTATAATATTTGTCTTCATAAGTTGGCTAGAAATGGAACTGAAACTAGTGCAGGCACATGAAAGATCACTGGACTCCGAAGGAAAAGGAGAGAGATAATACTGAATAGCCTTTCTCCTTCACCTGCCCTACCAGAAGAGATGTGGCCCATGGTGAGGCAGCACGTCGGATCTTCTGGGGCAAGGTCAAACTGGTGAATGTGTCTTGTACTATTAAAGTGGCTCATTGCAAATTCATGCAGTAACAGATTATAGCTCACACAAACGAAGTAGATTGGATTAAAAGTGAGGGTACCCAATGCAAAATGGTTTGACAGTGAAAAAAACAGTAGTATAGGAAAAAAGACCAGTTTTATGGCATTATAAAGAGATTGTCATGAGCAGTAGTACTTGTTACAGCTGATCTATTCTGGTTAGTGCTTTACAAGCAAAACAAATAAATAAAACCAGCATGTACGTCAAGGAATTTACCTTGTCAGTAGAAGTTGAAAGGGAATGAATGGGAACCAATTATTGATAGATCTGGAAGGAAGAAAATGTGATACGCAGTTATGCAAACACACAAGCGGTATGACTGCTGCCAGTTCTGAGGAACACTGTAGTAAAAGGCAGTTTTGAAAAGTGATTATGAGACAGATAAATAACACCAGGTGGGTAATGGAGGGCAAATGGGGCCTCCAAAGGAGACAGAATATAGGAAAGAGCTCAAAAAACTCTCTTTACATTTGACATTCAAAAGCAGCTTGAGTCACAGAGAGGCTGAAGTCAGAATTCTAGAAATGAGCAGTCTGGGGTGAAGTGTTCTGTAAATGAAGTTGGAGCATGAAGTTCATGTTCCATGGGTTAAGAGGAAAGGACCTGAAACAGGACTAAGAAAGAAGAGCCACATAGCTGAAGGTTAGATTAACAACACGTAATTCTTGCAGCATTGTTGCACACAGACATGCCCAAAGAAGACTGAGTTTAACAATACTGGAGAAAAAGGTGCTGATTTAATGTGGAGTTTATTTGCTGAAAGCTAGGGCAAAAATTCTGACAAAGAGATTCAATACAGAACAAATCTGTAGAACTTTGTCAAAGCCTGACTGTGAGGCGGGGAAACAAATGAGTCAAAAATAGCATCCAGACTGTGAACCTTAATGAGAGGTGGAAGGATGAT
>NW_008612240.1:30313-41659 GCF_000691845.1 Merops nubicus | reverse complement strand
GGAGGGGAACCAGTAAAAATGTGTGGTTTTCTTTGGAAATAATGCATTCATAACTTGTCACCCCCACACACCTCACATCCTTTCTTTCAGTTGACAAAATTCTGCGTGTTCAGCTTCTCTCTAAATGTCTGCTTCGGGGTGGGTTAGGTTTGGGGGTTTGTGTGATTATGTATGTATATGTCCCAGCTTGTGTATGTGCTGCAGTGGCAGCACAGCCCTGCACTGTCACTCAGATCTTCTCTTACAGTGGGCGGAAGCATTATTTTGATATTTGAACAGACAAGGCTGTCTTTGGCAATGCTCCTCTCCAGCAGTTCCCACCTCTCTAGCTCAGTACCTTATAATGCCTTTATTATAAATTTTCTTCTCATTTTCCCAGTCTCATTTTTTATTAGCAGACTTTTTTCATTTCTGGCAAACTGATCATGTCCTCACTTGCCTTCCAATGAGTGCTGTATACAGGGCAGTGCTTGCCTGTCTGCCCCCAGTTTTCTTAGCTGTACAGAACTGCAGTACACTCTGAAAAGGGTTTTGTGCCATCAACTGTGCATAAAATAACTACAGAATGGACACGTGACCTATTTTGACAATGACTGACAATCATTACCATCTATCAGTTGCTAGTTTGCCTGCATGAAATGAGATCGCAGTTTTGATCTAGTGTCAGGTAGACAAGCAGAGCCAACACAAAATCCACCACTCTTAACTCTTTCTAATTGGCAATTTAAACAGGAGCCAAGTACTGGGGGTCACAGGCTGAATTCTTTCTGATTGTTGGTGGTCGTGGCTGCAAGAGGGGCTGAAGGCACACAGTCAGTAGTGCAACAGGAATAGAATGCAGAAACCATCATTTCTAGTCTGCAGCTTTCCTCATCAATCCTCGTGAACTCTGTTGGAGATTAGGGGTAAAAAACAGGCGACTGGAGAGTCTGGGCTCCAGAATTCCACAACAGATGCCTTGTTAAATTTCTGTTACAGTATAAGTCATTTAGCATCCTAACATTTCATTACTCTTTAAAAATAAATACCTGCCCCTATAGTACATTGTAGATTAAATGTAAAGATTAGCAGATGTTTGCAAGGGAATTGCTTTCAGTAATGGGATCGTGACGTAAGAGTTCAGATTACTCCCTAGCCTGAGCCAGGCTAGAATTGGTGCTTCATATCCTTTGCATTCCTTGGAAGGGGATATTTACAAAGCTGAAATAGGACCCAGAAACAACTTTTTTGTGAATGTTTGAGAAAACAGACTTTAAAAATTTGGATTTCAAGAAGCAAAATATTAACTTCTCTTTGTTGTTAAAGCTTTTATGGCTTCTGCTGATTCCCGCATTGAGTTCAGGATTATAAAGAATTTATCTACAGAAAAGCTTGTCCTGAATGAGTTCGTGTGGGGATGTTCCTGTTTAGAAGCACATCCTTCCTTCTGTTTGTTTTAGTTGTGCCTTTACATGGCAACAAAAATGCTTTAGAATTTTTTAATATATTTATTTAATGTTGTTAAATTTACCCCAAACTTGCATCTAGTATAGCAGCTTAATTAGCATGTGTTTTCTCTATTAAGCTGCCAGTAATCTTACAGCCAAATTTGTGCCTGTGAATGCATTGCCCTTTCATATTTCTTTAAATTCATGTTGCCGTGTACAACTCCTTTTCCCAAAGAGCCTGCAGGAGAGTGGTGCAGCTAAGAATGTAGACTTATTTCTGTAGGAGAATATTTTGACGAAAAACCTAAAAGGATTAAGAAAAAAATGGGGACTGCTGAGGAATACTGTAATGAAGGAGGAAGGAAATAACTGAGGCAAGTTGCTGATGTCACTGCTGGACAAAACATAATAGCTAAAAAGAAGCAGGCTTGCAGGTCATGATGAGTTCCTCATTTCAGTGAACACTGGTGCATCTTTATCTGATCTTTTGTTATACAACCTGTAGAAATTTGGACCAGAAACTGAACCACAGGCACTAGTGCAGCTGAGGCCTACAAACTGGAACAAGGCTTTATTGGCATAGTATGATAAAGAAGTTTGCTTTGCTTATGTACAGGATGGAAAGCATATGGAAACACAGTAAAATCTTATTAATGTATTTTACTTCAAGAGCATTATAGCAATATTTCCATGCTTACTGAAAGCTGGGTACATTCACTTGGTCTCTCAGCTTTTTTTTCACTTTTGTTTTCTTCCCTTTTTACACATGTGCAGCAACAAACATCTGTTTGCACAAGTATTTTCTGTTTCAACGGAATTTCAATAAGTAGAATATTTTGAAAAGTTCCCAGTACACCAAGGAGGCAGATGTGCATACAAATTACATGCAGGACACAAACCATTGTGCAGCTTAGTTTCTGGCAAGCCAAAAATCTTTCCTCTAATCTTATAATACTTCCACTGGTGGCTAGGAATCTCTCTGCTGTAACTATACTCTGCTGAGCTGAATTGTGCTCACTGCGATCTACGCTTTGTAATTTGTTTTTGTGTTTAATTGGTTAGCTTATTTAATTGTGTTGCAATCTACATTCTGGTTTTAGATTGCATTGTCTCCGTGGACTTGTATTGGTATTTGTTCATTTCATTAAGTTCTAAGAGTTTGTCTTTGTGGTTGTGTTGGGATCATCTTGGAGTCCTTGTGATGGTGGTAAATGTCAACGAAGCAACTATGATTAAGCAGTATTGTAAATCACATTGTAGAAATACAGCTGTTAAGAGATCCTTAGACATTTGCCATCACTAACAGAAACAGCCCTGAATCACAGCTTCAGATTTCAGCATGCATGGCTTTTTTCATACCTACATTATATCTAGATTTGAACCTGTAATTTAGACTTTTTTCTATATTTAGAACCTATCGGGGTGAGATTAAATTCAGTTAGCTGCCATCCCCTTTCATTTTCTTAAACAAACACAACATTTTCCAATTCGAACGTAGAAAAATGTTTCAGTGTCTGTAGGTAAAGTGGAACTGTGCAATTAATCATGTTATGATCTAAATATTTTCTGGTAAATTTAATAAGATGAATAATATTAAATAAAAGAAGACCAAAGCAGTCGGGGTTTTACATACCATGAATACTTCAGCCTCTGAAGTAGGTGCTATCCTACATCTACTGCACTGCTATTTAGCCAGAGCTAAAACATTACTAGAGAAGCAATTGTTTTTACACCATTTCCCAGTGAAAGGTGTAAAATCTTAATAAAATTATTTGAAAAAATACTTTGCTTTTTCATTTCTTTTTCTAGATGCATAAGTGACTTTGTGCTGTTAGTGTTTCTCTGTTATGAATTGCAACACGCATGTTTGGAAGGATAATTCTGGTGTCTGCTGTTTGCCCTTACTGCTGCTTTTTGTGAGCTTGAAGCATCATCTCTTTGATTCCTCACTGGCTCCTTCCACTGAGATAGCTACTGAAACCTCTAAAATAGTTTATTTTTCCTTTCCTCCTTGGCTTTTCGAGTGATGAAGTTATCAAGTCATACAAATGAAGATCTACATTCATGTCTATGACAGTACTCGACTTCAACATCTGTTTATTTCCATCTGTTGGTAGAAAGTAAAATTTATTTCTCTGCATGTTCTTGTGGTTGTATCAACTTATCAACTTTATATCTAAAGCCCGAATTTCACAGCTCTGAGTCTCTGTTACTAGTTCCCACAGAAGAAGAGTTTTAGATTGCAAGGCAATGTTTTCAAGATATTTTTATCCACCATCAACATTTTCCTCCAATCCTATGTGTCATGCAGAGTGTTGAAAAGAATTCTTCCCTCCCTTTTTTTTGCCTCTACTTTCAAATGCATAAAATACATGGCAAACTGATCAGTCACATTCTCCTGTGGTAAATCAGAACCAGTGCAGGGTAACTTCCATTTCCTTGAATGCATTGATGCATATGAAAAAGAAATTGAACTGTTGCTCTTTAATGATGTAACAGATAAGGAGGATCCTAACTGGATTTGCTGCAGATCAATCTACCATTTGCAAATCATCTTAGTGTACTGCATGGAGAACTACAGTCTTCCCTTTAATATACATAGTGATAGTTGCAGAGTGTCTGCAGTGGTGGTGGAGGGGGGAATAAAGGGCTGACAAAGTGTTGAATCCAGAATGTACCAACAAGAGAAAGTCTCCAAGACATTTGACCTCTGGCACAACTAGCTGATTTTTCAAGTGTCTAGCTGAACTCAAATGGCTGCTTTTCTTTCTGTCTCAAATGTGTTGTTTATTTCATAACATTTGAAAACTTTTTTTTTTATGTTAAGCTGTGATTTTCCAGTGAGACATAGACATATGCATATTTCTTCTACAGATTATTTTTTTATCAGTAGTTGTAATCAAAGCAGTTATCTAATGGAAATATATACCATATTATATATGGTTTTCTAGGGTAGAGGAAGGAACAGCGAGTGCTGTCCTTTTGACAGACAAGGTGACACTGAAGGCAATGAGAAAAAGTATGACCTCTTTGATAAATTCTGACCAAAGGAAAACTTTACTGAGTGTTCAGAAGAATGTAAATATTCATTGTGCAATTAGTGCTGTTCAGTCACTTCTATAAAAATCCTGCCCTTTTTTTTTTGTAGAACAGCTTAAGTACTTATTGATTGAAAACTTCTATAACTCCCAAAATGGAGGCATCCCCATATCTCTACAGGTATTTTAAATGAATTGAATTAATCATAGGCTTAAAAGTCTCTAGTGATCTTCGTTAACTTTCCTGGGTTTAATTAAAACATCTGTGCGCTTTTAATTTATCGATTCATCCAACTCATATGTCATGTTTTTAACACACCCCAGCATGCTCTGCATCATTTTTAACCCGATTTCCACTTAACTAAAGCAATTAAATTCACCCCGGATTAATTAAAGCATCCATACTTTAGTGCTTAAGTCAGCGTGTGCTGCTTTCCCCAAATGGTTTCTGAATGTCAGAGATTTGACACACCTGATGGAATTTTTGTCCTTCTAGAAATTCTTCTGTGCATCTCTTTCCTGCTTATGAATGTTCAGTTCGACAGAGCTAGACAAGGGAGCTTGCTAAGGCTTGAGCTTTGGGCAGCTGAAGGACAGATTGCAGAGCAGGACTGCTATGGAGGGCTGTACTTTTCTGCTTAGTACTGACCTGATGCCTGCAAGCACAGAGTAACACTGCTATTTAATAATTTAAATTATTTGTGTGTTCTGTAGTCAAAGTAAACAGTTTCATGAAGTATCTAATAAAGCACATAATGGAAGTGACAGTTATGAATAACTCTTCTTTTGCTTCTGAGTGAATTTTTACAAGATGACTTCTGCTTGGAAGAGCACAAGGTCTTAGAGCAACCTGAAAGATACCTAGACCTTCCTGATTGTCGCTGCTCTTAAGGACATTTCAGCTGGACAGAAGTTAGTGAACTCTAACAAGCAGGCCATCTAGTCAAGCAGTATTCTTCCTGACCATGCAAATACTGTGTTTGTGAGGCATAAAGAGCGGATGAGGCAAAATGGTCCTGGATTCATTCACTCTCCGTTTCCAGAATGATTTTCTTGGGGCTAAGTTTTCTAGAGGTGGGGCAGCTTCTTACCAGGAAAACAGCATAAAAATAGCATAAACTAGTAAAAGTGAAACATTGTAAGCCATGGAGTGGTCCTAGAAGTTATTTCAGATTTTCGTATCCGTAAATGAACTCCTGTTAAAACTAATAAGCATGCAGACAATTAATGAAACATTGCACCAAACTGATTAAAATAGTTTTAAACATAAAATATGAGGGAAAGTGTTGTCAAACAAAACAGTTGTATTTTTAAACTACAAATAAGCATAGTCATATATTTAATGTCCCTAATTTTTAGAAATACCTTTTGGATGAACACTTTGTGTAACAATGGATGTGGTAATTTATTATGTTTCAGTACTATTTTGTTTAAAGTAATAATAATGTAAAGCCTAGAGCTCACATTTTTGAATTAGGTTGTCAGCAAACTCTTAGATAACTGGGTTGGTTTTCTGAAATGAATGTATGCAATTCCTTTGGTTTTAGTGTTTTTAAGCTATTTAGAAATTGACTGTTTTTATCTAAATAGGTGTAACTTCACTTTAGGAGGTTGACTGTAGGCTAGGCAAGAACTTGGTTGTAGCTTTTGGAATTAATCTAAAATTATTTGTGGCTTTGATATACAATTATAGTCGGATTCAGCTCTAGCTTTGGTAAAATTATATCTTTACCTGCTAACATCTTAATCTGTTTTTTTTGTTGAAGAGAAATTGAAGACTAAATGCTAGATATGCATAACCAGGGTAATATCTACAGGAGAAAAACACCTGTACAATAGGACCCTCTTCACATTCTTTAGGTATTTGGAACCAGGCGTTTGTAGGTGACATTGATTTTGGATCTTTCCTGTATTTCTACTCCAGTTTGAAGCTGGCCTGGGATACATTGATTGGTTTCAGATTAGACTGCCATAAGAAGTAATCCATCTTCTTTATATGCTGGCAAAATCATGCATAATCTCTCAACAGTAGCAGCTTAATCTCTGCTAAAGGGAAGTTCAAGAGTGAGCTATTACAGAGTCTGAATTAATTACCCCCTAGAGGAAATGCACCCAGGAGGTTCACTGGTAAGATTCATTGGTGAGGAATCTGATCTATATCTATCTTCAGCACAACTCCTGGTGGTCACTGAAACAACAACTTGATTTCTGTTATACTAGTGTGTGTTTTACTTTTTTATATAACTATTTGTTGACCTGTCCAAAGAGTGTATCAAAACTACTCAGTCTGTAAGTTCAGACAATTTTTGAGAGATGCTAGAATGTTAGTAAGATTGTATTAAAGACTTGAAAAACATTTGCTCTGTTTTGTGATACATGATGATTTCCCCCAAGCTTAGGGACACTGGGCTGACTTGCACTGAGTAATGGGAAGAATTGTTTGGCCAAAACCAGACTCAAAAAAAAAAAAAAATCAGAAATTCATCTTGATAAGAAGATTAAAAATGTGCCCATGTAATTGAAAGTAGAACCAAGTTTTTGTCTGACCTTAAGTGACCATTGTATAAACCTCAACAAGTGCTATGCACGCTAATGTTAGCGCATATGCCCCACTGCTGGATCATGGATCACAGTAGACCAGTTAGACATACACGTATGTGACCAGAGCTATAGAACAGATGATCCTTAGGCAGTTTTGAAAGTGCATGTGCTGTCAGGCACATGTCTTGTAATCTGTGTTCCTCAGCAAAACTTTGAGGAGTGAAACTTGCCTCCTCCTCGTAAACAGGAACATCTACAGATAAAATTCATCTTTATTTCTCTTAGGTATGACAAACATGTGAACTGTTCAAAAAGCCTTGAACATACCTTACATAGAGGTATAAATAGTGTCTCTTCAGAATGTTTTTTTTTTCCTTAATGTCATTGTTTGTGTAGAGGTTATATTACAGAAGCAAAGCTGTAATGGCTGAGACCACTATTCCATTTTACCCAGGATTTCAGCTCTGATGAAATCTGCATAAAGCAGATAGTTGAGGAGGAGTAAAAATTGTACCTATCCTTGATGCTTCTCTAGTAAATTCTTTTGGTTCCAGAGATAAAAACATCCTACAGCAGATGATATCTCTTTGTGTATAGTAGCCTTTGTAGAGTTTCATTCCACAGATTTGTCTAATTATGTATCCCATCAGGGAATGTTCTTCCATGACTTTTAAGTTTTTAGGTAATCTTGTTAAAATTGGTTGATGGAACAATTAGTAGTACTTAGGGTGTACAGCACTGCAGCCTTAAGCTTGCACTTCCACTCTGAGTTACTGCTTACATTATGAATAGGCAATCAAGCTCATCTTTCCTGCACACCAACTTGTGGTCAGATTAGGCCTTACAAGCATTATGGATACAATCATTCTGGTCCTTAGTCAGACCTGCCAGGCTTGATGAAGCTTTCTCCATCCAGACTAGTGACTCTCCTCACCAACCTGCTGTGAGCATCTCACCACAAAGTTCTGTGGAAATATTTTTCTGTTGAAAAATTGTGACTTGAGATGGGGGGCTCTGAATAAGCCTGTAAATAGCACAAAGGAACGTAACCTTCTTGTGCCCTGTTTGAAAATTTACATTTGGATGTAAAAATGAGCTGGTTGCAAAGTAAGAGTAGTGTAAGGACATTGCTTGTGACCCAGTCTGGGACAGGGAAGCATTGCAGAGGCAAGTTCAAAAACTGTTCAGGTCTGCATGTTTTTGTGCCCAGAAACTCAAGTAACATTCAAGAGAAGTATACCGATCTGTCTATTTTATGAGGAGGAACTGAAAAAAGTCTGCAGTAGAGAACTGACAGCCTAGATCCTAGTGGTACAGGACTCTCTCTGCACCAGGGTAAAGTTTGCTCTGCAGCAAGAAGAACCAAGCCAGGACTCTGCCTTCAAATCCTGTTTGGAACTTCAAGTAGCAGGGGAAGGCCTCTCAACCAAGCAGCTGTGTAACTAAACCAAGCTCTGCAACAGCCTCCAAGAGTTTGACTCCTCAGATATCCTTTACTGGTTTCTTGCCATGCTCTAGAAGAACACCTCTGGTGAGTATGTATGTGCAAATACCATAAGGGTGGGTGAAAGGAGTGTGTACAAAGACTGCAGCTGGGATACCTATGTGTTACGTGTCACTGGACAACGTGGTGTGGCTTTTGGTGCCAGATCATTTGGGCATTATCCCTTACCATCTCCCCTCCTAGTCCATGTGTAATAGGCTGTTATCAAATCACCTCTCCTCATGCATCAGGGAGTATTAACATTACTCCATAATACCTATCCAGGTAGAGAGAGAACTTCAAGAGGGATATTTGGCTGGGTTTTCCTGCTCAGTTCATGCTCTTTTAAGTGTGTGCAGCTTACAGACTGAAAGGTCTGGAGTATCCATTGATCAGCTGAGACCCGTGTTAAGAACTCAATCTGGTTTTGTTTGAATATTGTTAAAGGACAGAATCACATCACCAAAACCACATCTAGGTTTAGTAACTGTTGTGCTTATTCAGACTTCACTCAGGAGATATACCCTTGTGCTTAACTTGCTTGAATGTTGCCATAACTACTCCTGAAGGCCTCTGTTCACTTTTTGACAGTGCTGGTGTGTGATACACACTTGTCTTTATGCAATCTGTCTGTACTCAGAAGTAAGATAGAACTTGATTCTCCCATTACATAAACCAACCTTCCTTCACACTTCTTCAATAGACTGTGAACAGTCAATTTTGTCCTGGAATAGGGGCCATCCACTTCACACAGGGAAAATAAGCAGTCCTAGATAACAAGAACTCCAGATGACTCAGGTTGTTTGCACATTAACTGAAGCCACCTGGATGTAAAAGTGGAGTGGACTGTTTTGGGTCTCACGCTGCAGCAATATCATCTTGCAAATAAGTGTAGCAGACCTCTATAGACTGCCTGCTTTTATTTTCTACAGAAAAGCAGCTTGATTCTCCCTCCATTCTTCACTGAAGACAGCTTATAAAACCATAGCAGAAACATTAATGAAGAGCTATTATGATAGCTGTGACAAGCCAGCTTCTTCGAACCTACACTTGCTTGCTTTCTTGCTTATGTGTTTCTCCTGCAATCTTACGGACATAGCTGTCTTGGAAATGCCAAAATCTGACCAAAAACCTCTGACATTTTTCTTTTTCTCAGAATCATATTCCTGTTATGTATCTTGTAGAATAGCCCCAGCAGAGGGTTGCAGATTGAACTTTGTGGCTTTAGGTTGCATCTTAATCTTAACTGTTTCATTTCATCCCTAAGGTTAAGTGACAGATTCTCTCATTTGTCCAAAGTCAGTTCTGTGTCACTAGCATCTTGGCAGTGCATACTGCAGTGGCAGCCCACTGAAGGCAGATTACTTTTCAACTTACAGATAAGCTTCACAAGGACTGAATAGATTTCTGAACCATAGCAAGACCTCTGACTTGGTAGAAGCATGAAGAGAGGAATGAAGAGCTGTGACATGGCCTTCAGCCTTACTTAAATTCCTGAAGCACCACCATAGCAGAGTCAGAGAACACTGAAAAATGAGCGTGGGAGCTCTTTAGCCCAAGACAGAGTATCATCTAATAATGTTTCTTCTGCTGTGCCAGTCTCTAGTGTCCCAGAAGCTGAACCCTGCAAATCCAGATCAAAAGCAGGAGCTAAGATGGCCTTCCCATAGACAAGTTCCAAGTAGCAGATATACCTTTCTTTTTGGACCACAATTGCCCATTGCTTAATGAGACTTAGGGGCAAGGTGAGGTGAGAAGCCATCTTACAGCACGTGGCTAGCACAGTATTATCTGGCTAAGTCTAGAGTGATCACACCTAAGTTGTTCATTGGGTTTTGGTTTGCTTGGGTTTTTTTGTTTGGTTGGTTTTTTGGTTTTTTTTTTAATTTCTTTTAAGAATGGATTTATTTCTACTCAGTCTCTCTTGCAGAGGACTCTGCTGTTCAGAGTTATTTCCTCTACTTCAGTTTTGACTCCAAAGGATAGGTTTGCAAAACAGAATTCCTTTCAAGTGTTAAGTGCCATGTTGACCTGTAAAACAATGGAACAAAGAAAAAGCTACTCCTTCCTTGTATCCAGCTTGTAAGTTAACTCTGCCTTTATAACTCCTTGAGCAAAATGTGGTTTGTCTGAAGAAGCTGTCTACTGCTTCAGTCTAGCTTTTCTAGAACATTTTCTTTCTCTGCAGCTTTATAACAGCATGGTGACGAGGTTGATGGACAAAAGCAAGCCACATGATGGCGTGTCCCAGTGCAGTTGGAGAATCCACATTAATAATGATAACATTGAGTTTCTGCAGTGGCTTGGAAGTGTGTAGAGGATTTGTATCTAGCAGTATTACTTTCTTCCGTGGTAGACTTGAACAAAGGGACTGCAAGCTTAACCACCACATAGAAGGTCTGTGAAGTGCCCTGTTCTAGAGGTTTGGGTTTTTTTTGTTAAGATGAGGCCCAGATAAAAGTGACAGTGTTGCTACCATCTGTCAGGGTCTGGAAGGTGACACCAAGAAACCTGCCACTTGTGATTACTCCAGGTCTTCAGGACGAGCTATCTTCTGATCATTCACCTCCAGATCCTCTACACCATAGCAAGTAAAGAGAGCAGAACTGAAGGTGCTTACCTTTATCACAGTGATTTCTGGGAAAATAGATCAGTGTCAGCCCAAATGAGACTTTTTAATTGCAGTGAAATGGAGCAGTATGGACCAAGGAGTTGTTTGTGTCAGCATTCAAGTTGCTGCTAGTTGAGCATGTTGCATGTGTCGTGGAAGGGTGTTTGATGATGACGTACAAAAAGATGTGAAACAGGCTGTCCTAGAGTGAAAGATGGTCATAATAGATAGTCCTTTCTATTGTAA
>NW_008612240.1:17094-30282 GCF_000691845.1 Merops nubicus | reverse complement strand
GGGTTCATCAGACTTAACTCTGAAACCAGCTGCAAAAAGCAAAACTGATAGAACTTTAGCATAAACTTTTCCCACAGAACTCAGTAAAGCACTTCTGAACATGGGTCACATCTGAAATCTTGAAACTGCTGCTGGAAAATGTATTTTATTCAGAGTTATATTCATTTTTTGAGTGAGGAAGAAAAAGATTAAACAGGACTCATAGTAAGAGAGAACATCAGGAATGAAGTGGAATGAAGGCCTGTTGCTACCAAAGGATGGACAATATTGCTCTTAAGACAGAGGGGTAGCAAACCTTAAATTTTAGCTAACACCTTAGGTTACAAATCTGAATATATCTTTTTTTCTGACATTTTTTTTCCCATTTCAAATAAGAAAATTCATGAACAAATCTATTCTGAAATGTGCTTCTGCAGCAGATCGATGGGACAGCTGAGATTAATAAGGGTTACAGGACTCAACAATGGAGAAGTCGTATAACTGGACAATTACACATTTCTTTGTAGGAAATCTATTACTTGGGTTCTTCTTGATCATTCTAGTTAAAGGGATAGTAGAAGCAAGATGACATTAGGACCTTTTAATGATTAATAGTAGCTTTTGAGTATGTTTTTGGCACTGTAAAACTAGCTGTTAGTTTCTAATTACTTTGAAGAGTGAAAAGACAGGGAAATACTTTTCTCTCCGTATCAAACTGCATCAGTGAGAAGAGCACAAAAGCGTACCTTTTCTCTCAAAGATTCATTACTCCCATTTTCTGTTATTCCTCTGTTGTTTTTTTCCATTTCCCTGGCTGGTGACCACACATTCAGTCTTTGGCAGGCATGTGAGGTCACGGATTGCCGTGTTCACATGGGAGACGTGGGTGTCTAGAAGTGGGATTATGCCTTGCTGTAACATTGATGTGCAACTGGCTTTTAATAAACCTCTTGTTCCCTTCCATTGCTCTGCCTGTGTACAACATCTGATTCCTGGCATCCAAGACCTGCTGACTATCTTTATTATTCACAGGCTTCCCTTCATTTGCATAAATGAATATTTGCTCAGAATGTGCCTTACCCCCTTAATAAGACAGGAGGGAGGGATAAGGGTTAATGGTGCTTTCTTGCCAGTACATGCAGGGTAAGAGCAGTCACTCTGGAATTTGGGAAAGCAAGGTTCAGCAAAGATACTAGTGGCAAGGTGCACTTGTTGTAAATGAAAGCTTGTGTTATTCCTGTGATCAAGATTCTTACACTTAAAAAAAAAAAAAAAAAAAAAAAAAAAAAAAAAGAGGTCATTACATTTAAAAAGTGTTATGGAAGAAGAAAGATGCTATAAAATAAGATGTTCTGGGAACTGAATGTTTTGTATTCTGCTATCTATGAAAATTGGATTTCACCTAGTGGAACAAAGCAGAGTAATGTCAGACTCAAATCTGTTCACGTTACCTCATTAGTTATCCCAAGCATCTTCAGCAGTGTATAAAGCATGGTGGTTGTATCCTCACAGTGCCCAACACAGGCGTCTTTGTTAAATAGTAATCAATTATTTCTTTGAGAAATGAGAACTGAACTGCAACAAATTATCTTAGACTTTTTTTCCCCCCAGTAAATTAATTTATTTGAATATATGTGGAAGTATTTGGTAGTGGATCTTAGTGCACTTGTACATGAATATATGTGTGACCCTGTATGCTGTTTTTCTTTTCTTCAATTTTCCAGCTGCCTGCCCGGTTCTGTGCAGTGGCAATGGTCAGTACTCCAAAGGCACCTGCTTATGCTACAGTGGCTGGAAAGGTCCAGAATGTGATGTACCCATCAGCCAGTGTATTGATCCCTCATGTGGAGGTCATGGTTCCTGCATTGAAGGGAACTGTGTCTGTTCTGTTGGCTATAAAGGAGAAAACTGTGAAGAAGGTAGGACATTTTATATGTTGTGAGTTTTTCTAGGTTTTGGAACTATTTAATGGGTAGAAGAAAATGAAAGAACAGAATAAAATTTTACATGTGAAACTATTGTAGGAGATTATTATAAAGTGGGGTAAAAACATAGTCCACAATTTTAATAATCTATCATAGTTCAGACAAAACTTCTGGTCTTTTGTGTACATTGTTCTGCAGTATTAGGAATATCTGCCAGAAGGAAACCTGAATAATTTCTTTGCTGAAGATTAATATTTTCTTATGGATTATATTTATTGAACAATTTAGATGTGTAATGCAGAGGAGAAAGGAGCAGCGGTAGACAAAATTGTATAGCTGCAGCTCTACACAAAGCAAACATAGCAGTAATTAAGACAGAAGTTGATGAAACAAATGTGAAAGACTTAGGTGTCTGTAGTACCTACAGACTGAACATAGGGCAAATTATTCCTATTAGCTGCAATCACATGGAATTAAAGGTAGATGGTGCACACAATAACTGTCCTCTAAGTGCAAAAAAGCTCATGTTGAAAGTGTCCAATTCCCTGTGAACACAGAATGAACAAATTTAACAAAATAACCCATGCTAAATGTGGTCATGAGTTTATGATCCAACTGGTTTTAGTCACTGTTTTCTGTTAGAATGCACAACATAAATTGGACTGCTTTTAAGATATATTAGTATGGTTTTAAAAGGGACTTTAACTCCCCAGATGATTGTTAAATAGACAGTTCAACATGCCTTTGTCCATCCTCAGAGCAGTAATAGTGCAAGCTCCTTTATCATGACATTCCAGAGTTTATTAATTCCCCAAAAGGAGGAGCATTTTGAGGGCTAGAGTGTTAGAACTTGGAGCTTCACTGGTTTAGGGCTAAAAATTCCCTGTGCAGTATCCTGAGTGGGATGCAGAGCTGTCTGCCACATGTATCAATTTTTTATCTCTTACCCTATAGTAAGCATCTGTTTCTCCCATCAGAAAACAAAGGGAAGAAAAACCTGTGGGGATCTAAACCACTAAGGGGTTTATTCTGTGAGCATGGACAGCAGTCATAGCCCTTAGGACAAGATCTTGCATTAGTCTGAGTGAACTTACTTTGCTGAAAGCATAAAAAAACCCAACCAAACAAACAAGGATCCTTACTAGTGGGACTACCAACACTGCAGCTGTTTGCTCAGTTTGTTCCTGTTATGTCCTTCCAGGAAGGCTTCACAACAGTGCTTATTAAAGTTCTAATCCAGAACACTGTTGGTAGAATTTTTCCATTGTTTTTAATGGGTTGCATCTTATGCAGTATCTAGAAAACTCTGTAATGTCCTTTTTAACTGCTGGAATTGATAGCTCTCAGTTTACACTGGGTGTATGATCACAGGAAATATTTTTAAATTATCTGAAATCCCTTGCTATAGTTAACATTCTCATTGAAATCAAAGAAAGAAAAGACTATCCGGCATGATGTACAACATCCAGTCTATTCCCCAGGAATGCAGAAACTCTTTTAGGGTACTAACTGCAGTTGTTTGCTTAATCGAATTAAGTTATATAAATTTCGTCATGTTTTGTGTTGTCATAGAAATGTTCATGTTATTAGAAGGATGATGGTAGGTGCTCTGAAATTATCTTTCTTTCATGTGATTCTGTCCTGATTTCGCTGGGAGGAACAGCCTTTGGTAGGGCTTAATTCAGCTTAACCTGCCTATTCAACTAACCTACCATTTCAACCTTTGAAATAGTTGAAACAAACATGTCACCAACTGCAGAGAAATTTATAGGGCAAGCCAGTGCATCTCTTTTTGCAGAGGTGTTAATGTGAACACCATTCAGAGTTGAAAATGCTACAAAACATTGTGAGTCAACAAAGGTTTTTGAGGAGGTGAGTTACTGTGGGAGGTGAAAGGATACACACTGCGGTGCTTGAAAAGATAAGTTTTTTCCTAAAAAGATAATGTATTACAAAGGCAAGAGGAAATGACTGCAAAATTGGAAGGGGTTAAGAACCTGACAAATAAGGTTAAAATAACGTTTTGCGTACATCTTTAGGGTATAAATAAGTAAATAAATTAATTTACAAATAAGTAAAAAAAAAAATCATGTTTCTCTCTAAATACTCTAAAAATTCCATTTCTTCTGTATGTATTTATCACATTAATTTAAGAGCTGTGGAGGAAAGGGTATAATGTGAAGTAGTATCTCTCCAGTTGCTGGTAGTCATCTGATCATATTTAAAGCTTTTGCATTAATTAAAATTCTACCATTCTAATGACAGAATGATACAAATAAATATAACAGTATTTCTATATAATAAATGAAATCTCCTCTATTGATTTGAACTTCCAAAACAAAATGCAAAGGTTGATTCATTTGCCATTTTCCAACTAGGATATTAAATGAGAACAAGTGGATCAGCATTTTTTTCTCCTCCTTAGCTTTTTATTTCTGATATTCATCATGGTCATATGGTTCTAACAATTTACCTGAAATGAAAGTGGCAAAGAAATCAATATTTGTGATGCACAATTTTTGCAGCATAAACACTGTTGTTCTATTAACAAATTTGCGCACAAGATGAAGTGGGATATTTGTCAGGTTTCATTCACTCTGGTTTGGGGGGAGAAAAGCGAAATTGCCAAATTAGGTTAAGTTAAGGGTGGTTTTCCTGTCACTTTCATGGCCGAGTCATTTTTCAATGACATTTAACTTTGTAAGTGTAATTCATGGCTCTTTGGGGGCTTTATGGTACATATTGTTCAGAAAACTCCTTGACCTCCTTTTTTGTCCTTAGGGATATAAATTGCTTTCAGTACCTTTTTTGTCAAATCTACAGAGAGCCCAATACTAAATGAGCTCTAATGATCTGAGCTGCCAAGGGGCTATGAGTTCTAAGTCTAACGTACCTACTTGCTAAGGCGCATTCTCCTTTGTTTAAACACCAAAGAAGCTCCATTTATAAATCCTTATTAAATACCATTTTAAACCCTTCTAAAGACTCAGGGCCAGAACCTTTGCAGCGTCAGTCAGTGCAGTTCTATTGCAGGTAATCATGCTATGCTAATTTTAGCAGCTGAGGATCTGGCCCAAGATGATAACTAAGAGCATGTATTGAACTAGAACAAGATTAGAGTTCAAAGTAAAAACTCTCTTCAGTTTAAGCCTCGAAAGCCATTACTTGCCCATATGATAGAACAAAACAGCTATAAAGTATATTTGCCTAGAACAAAGGAGAAAGGTGGTTAGTGTGTTATTCTATAAAACAAGGGAGATTGGGAGCTTTGGGGTATTGATGGGCTTATTCCGTGGAAGTAAGTCTCAGCTGCATGAATACTGCAATTCAGGATCGAGGAAGGAAAATTTATGTAGCAGAAGGTGGAGTTTTTCATATGCTCCACATCACTTTCAGTAGTACTTTCACTGGACCAGGAAGATGATGCCTTTCTGACATGGAGAATACGTTAGGACTTGGCAGGACAGCTAACTTTAGGTGGTACTGCCATGTACAGTGTTACACACGTATTACCCTTTCAAATTTTTCAGCAATTGTGTAAAAAAAAGAGAATAGACTAAATTTAGGGGGGAAAAGTAACCTTCAGCCTAAAAGGAAATGGACCTGAATTTTTGTGTTCTTTATTTCTTTATTGAATCAGATTGCATCTGACAGGTTGAACAGAAATACTATGAAAGACATATTCTAAACTTTGGACAGTTTCTAATTTTGTAAAGCATCAAGAAAGAAAAATGGTAAAGGTTAAGTATTCTGGACTAAACAGTTTCTGAATTAATCAAATCTTGTCTGAGCTGAACCACAAAACAATCTCAGTTTACCTATAAATATAAAATAACATTATAATATTTTCATGTCCAGTTAAATAAGCATTAAATCTTAAAAAACAACCACCACCAAACCTATAGCCAGTCATCATTAAAATTAAAATCTGATGTGAGATTTTATTGTCATTTATTCCTGTACTACTGTAATCTGAATTAAAATCAAAACTATTCTAAAAACTCATGTAATTGCACCTGTAAATGTGTCTGACTCAATCCTCTGTTCTATCAAATCTATATATTCTACTTTAAATGTTCTGCAACTACATAAAATAATTTGACAAGACTCTGTGTTTATAGAAATTTGAAAGATCAGGTATTGTTCACATAAGGTAGGGTGAAAATGTCTCTGCCTTAATTTAGAAGGATCAGTTTGGAAAAGATGAGAAAGAAATCACTTTCATTATAAACTCAGATCTTCCTGGAACTGTGAGAGAGAATGCCAATCATTCTTGGTCCTTCTGTTGTGAGCTAATATATACCAGTAATGAGATGAATTAATTTTATTTAGGACATGAATTTGACCTTGGCCCTCAATTCTAAAGCAAAAGACAGTTGGTAAAGTCTCCGTGTTGCTATTTGCAGTGATCATGGTGTACATAAGACAAATTCACGATACAAGATAAAAATCTGGAAAACAGTAATGTTGCTGATAGAGTTTGTTTGTAAGACAGCTCATAACATTCCTTTATTGAAACAGCAACTGAAATTTCATTAGATGATTTTCTATCATCACTTTCTTATTCTGTTTCTGAATTGAGAAAAGGTGAAATCCCTATCTATAGCTGTTTTTCTTTCTCTAACAGGAATTATCTGCTGGTTAGAATACAGGCTGAAGTAACTAGAACTCTCAGTTTTGCAGCCCAGCTACTAATAGACTATGAATCAAATGTTCAGAAGTGCCTGAATAATTTAGTAGTCTAAACAAAGCAGAAAGCCTCTGATATCTTGACTTCTAGATACTTAAAATAGATTTTTACAATGTTATTCTCACAATGATCTAGCATGTCAATAGTAAAATTAGCAGTACTGATGAAGATACTCTAAAGAAAAATATCCTTTTAAAAGCGGAATTTACTTGGATTTTGGTTGTGGGTTTTTTTAATATTTATATTTAAATATAGTACATGAGTGATTGGAACTTGAATGTATTTCAAAAGAAATGTCCCAGGGTGAAGGCTTATTTGTGGAACTCTTACTATATACATTCAAATATTATTTTTAAGTCTTTGTTCTTCTTCACTACAGCATCCTGCAGTAGGTTCAGTCACACCCTCTTTTATATGGAGCTAATGTAAAACACAAATTACTTCACATTTTCTCACTCTCAGACCAGGTGTCAATGTGATTTAGAGAACTACATCATTTTGCTCTATGTATCACAGTGGTAGAAACTTCTCAGAGCATGCGCCTACATTTTTCCCAAGCATCACGTTGTGTGAACTGACTTTTCTCTACATTGTTTTTGTTTTCCTCTGTAGTTGATTGCTTAGATCCAACGTGCTCCAGCCACGGAGTCTGTGTGAATGGAGAATGTCTCTGCAGCCCGGGCTGGGGTGGAATAAATTGTGAGCTTCCCAGAGCCCAGTGTCCTGACCAGTGTAGTGGGCATGGTACCTACCTGTCTGACACGGGTCTTTGTAGCTGTGATCCCAACTGGATGGGTCCCGACTGCTCCGTTGGTAAGAAAAATATCTTTTTTTATCATTTTGCAACAGTGTTCCACTTTTGTTAAAATGTTCATATCTGTGGCAAGTTTGAAATTAAAATAATTTAGAAGATTGTCTTTGGAACATGTTTGCTCCTGTTTAGTTTTGCTGGGAAGAAGTGTGTTAATACAGACTCTAGATATTACTAGTTATTTTTATGACATTCTTAATTTAAGACTATCAGCTGGAAGATGAGAGGTCCAGGTTAGGAGTTTTTATTTCTTTCTAAGACTGACCCACATTTGGACTGAAACATCTGTTTCACAACTATAAATTAAAACTTTCATTATTTACAAATATGTTTATAACATTTGAGGAATGGAAGACATTACAGTTAAGTATGTCCTGAGGATTTACTGCGTATCAAAATGCTACTCATTTATGAAAAACATCACAAACCAGAAAAATCTCTTTTCAAATAAAGAGTATTTGTCCCTTTTCAATTGTTCATGGAGCATTATAAAAAATTATTTTAGGGCAAGAGACACTAAAAAAGCAGGCACACTTGATTATTCTAACAGAAGGTGATGAAGAAAAAAAAAAAAACAAAACAGTTTTGGCAAGACAGCAAATGTTCTATTTGTGGGGGGAAAGTACTGGGGATTTTGCATTTATATTGTGAGCTGAGCCTTAAGACAGAGCTGTAGGCCATAAGTAAGTCTCTCAAAATAATGTGTACAGTTTTCACATGTAATCAGTTATTTTTTAAGATTAATGACTCAGAATACCCCAGCAGTGAAATGAATATAATTTCTTTTTTTCCTGTTTCATGCATCAGCAGCCAGAAAAATTCATGAATGAGAGTTTTGCTGTTGATCACTTTGATAATGCATGAGGCAAAAGACAGCTCTGCTTTTCTACAGCTTCAGCTGGCAAAGAGCAGGAGAATCTTTGGAGTGAGACAGCAGATGAGTGACCATCTTAGTAGTACAATTGCAAAATCTCTTGAAAGTGTCTTTTACCTATCACTCCTAGAGCCTAAGTGACCCTGAATTGTCACCATTCTCTGCTGAATGAGTTTTAGATGAGTTTCAGGCTTTTTCTTAGCAAATCAATGTCTCTATCAAAATCACCAGAGGTCCAGGTTTGCGCTACTTGCTCCCCTTATTCACTGCAGACAGGTGTTGAGGAAGCTACCTCTGAAACTTGTGTCTGAATAGAGGACACAGCTCTACAGCAGTCTGTCCAGCATACATTAGCAACTGATTTTTTTAAACAGCTTTTTAATGTAATTTGATATGTTTTTAAGCAAAAGGTAAATGCCAGGTTTGATCAGAATATGAACGTGCCAGCTTTTGAGAGCGTATGGTTTCCAGCCAGAGCTGTTCTACTCACGCATTCCTTCATGACCAGGTTGCTGCTTCTGCCCCACAACCACAGCCGTGAGCTCGCTCTAATCTTTACTCTTTTCTTCTCCCAGAAGTGTGCTCTGTAGACTGTGGCACTCACGGGGTGTGCATTGGCGGAGCATGTCGCTGTGAAGAAGGGTGGACAGGCGTGGCCTGTGACCAGCGTGTGTGTCATCCCCGGTGTACGGAGCACGGAACTTGTAAAGATGGGAAATGTGAATGCAGAGAGGGCTGGAATGGGGAGCACTGCACCATTGGTAGGCAAACGACAGGCACCGAAACAGGCACATATTGCTTTCTTTTCATAAATCGTAGAGACATAGTTACTGTTGTGTACTGTAATAGGCTGTTCCTTTAAGGACCCTAGTGCTTTCAAATATTATCCCTGACTCAGAATGTGTTGGGTGAAATGCAGATGAGCTCTTGGAATCATTTAAAGCCAGTTAGAAACTGTTTTGGAGAGGAAAAAAATACCCAGAACGAATTCCACAGAAAATGAACATTAGTAAGTAAAGATGTAACAAATGGTCCATCACAGTGTCGCCTGAGCCAAGATTTTCAAACTTAACTAAACATTCCTTTGTGTGAATGGCATCTTTTTTAATTTCCTGGTCTGATGCATCAGTGCTCTCCTGCTATTATTCATCACATCTGCAAGACATCACCACCATCACCACGCAGAGCAGGGGTCAAGTTGTGGAGAAATAAGTGTTCATGGCGTTACAGAAATAGCTCCCTAGCATTCTCCTGTGCTGTGCTGTGACAGTGGGCATGGTGTTTGCCTATAGAGGATCCCAGCATGGGGGGCCCTGTTGGCACTGCAGCATGCTGCTGTCCCCTTCCTTAATAGTCTGCTGCTCAGTACAGCATTGGCATCACGCGGAGTGCCGTGACTAACACGATTGCATCTCAGCTGTGCTCTATCAGCCTGGGAAGTTCAAAAAGGTTATACTTACACAAAGCAATGAAGTTCTATCCTCTCAATCACCGTGCTTGAAAATTTATTCTGGAGAGGAATTAGTTGTTTCAAAATGAAGTTCTTTAGGCTGTCTCTACAAGCAATCAAGTAGTGTATTTGGGTTATTTTGTAAAGTTACAGAAAACAAAGGGAAAAAGTTATTTTCTCTGTGCTATAATAAAAAGTGGTAAATTCTGAGTGATCATAGATCTTCTGAGAAGTCTGAGGAAAATTTCTCCAAAGAATTTTTGGAGGAATGCAAGTCATATCTTAAAAGAAATGTAGTGAGTCCAAATCCAAGGTCATACTGTTTTAATTATCTTAAAGTGGTAAATTTAACAAAGAAAAGGAGTAGGTCAATTGAGATTTTCATGGCAATCAGGGACCCTAATGGAACAGTCCTGTTACAAGTGAATTGTTATTTCTTTACTTAAAAGTATGGTGAGATTCTTGCATCCTTCAAGCTGTTTTTCTTTTTCATTCCCCTCTGATTTCTCCCTGGCTATACAAACCATTTCTGATACACACACGAGCTGGAAACTAGAATGATACTCTTGTTGGAGAGAAAAAAAAAAAAAAAAAAGAAGAAAGAAAAAATAGATAACAAATTTTTGGGGCATAGCCTTTGATGTTGTGGTGCTGCATGCTTCCACCACACTGTGATAATATGATTTAAATCAAAGCTTTTATGACTGAACACTCTGTGACCAGCATAGAAGCAGAGTGGGTTTTTTCACAATTGCTCTCTAACTTCCATCATATCAACATATCTCTGCTAGACTGATCCAGGCATTTTGGTTTTTTATTAAGTGCTTCCCAGATCATTACAAAATGCCTATATGGTTGGTTTTGGTTTTTTTTTTTTTTTTTTTTGCATTAAATTGTGTAATAATTGCTTCTTTTAAAAGTTGCTGCTTTGCATAAAATTTGTTTTGCTTTGTAATATTTTAGTAATATCCCTCTGTTTAGAGGTAATTAGTATATTTAAAGTCTTCATTACTGTGCACACAAAAAGACGCCTTGTAGTGATACCTTAAAAGAACTCTGAAAATTACAACCTGAATCAGTGAACTCTGAAGTGAGGTCTTTAGTCTAATTTTCAGAGCTGTGAAATGAATATTTTCTCTGTTATTGATGCATATAATCAATTCTTCTTTTCAGAGGAAGGATGATACTGCTAAAGTGATTAAATATGCATAAACTTTTTTTGTTTGGTGTGGATTAGAAAGTTTTCCTTGTAACTTTATGTGTGTCTGCCTGTGGCAAAGATGAGACTAAGGCACAAAACCCTAAGTTTGCCCTTCTAGTTATCTTTTATTCATTTTTTGCCATCATAAGTTGCCTGTTGTATGTAGACAGATGCATTCTTGTGACAGGCCTGTATCAGTAAGAATTTTCATGTGCTCATACCATGAGGCCTGACTGTGAGGCCATTTACAAAAGCAGAAAGCATGAGGCCAGAGACAAAATTCAGTTCAGGGGGACAGCTCAGCTTGATCCACCTGCTTTCTGTTGCATGGAGCTGAAACAGAGAGAGTTTGGATAAGGATGGTAAAATAAATTTTTGTCAGTATTTGTGCAAAAAATGCTAGAAGTTACCACTGGAAAATTAGTCCTAGGAATGAATTGATGCTATGAAACAAGGATGAGTTGCTCAAGATGTTTTAAATGTTAGTGTGAGGAACTAAAGTGTATTTTAAGTTTTACAGAAACTCACTTTAATTTAGTTAAAACTACCTTTATGGTTTTGCTTTCAAATGAAGAGTTGACAGACCATTTAGTGTCAGAACTACTGAGGAAAGTCCACCTGAAAAGGTAATACTCAGGATGCATCTTTCATGTATTCAGGCCTTGGGTTTTAACTTTTTTTTTTAAATCAAAGCTATTGGTTTAGTCCTGTTCAGAAAATACCTAGCAAGCTGCACAGTCTGTAGAGCAGAATAGCAGGGAGCAAAGGTTGAATCTCTCCATTCCTTACAGTCTCCAGAAGCAGTGAATGGCCAGGCTTACCTCACAAGACACTTGAGAACTTCTCCACATGGACTTCAAGCAGAAAAATGTGAATCCTATATGAGAGTTTATTTACTCTGAATTTCCATTTATTGCTACGCCTAGTCTGAAATCTCTTGAAGTCAGTAGAAAAACTTGCTTTGATTCCAGTGACTTTTGGCCAAATCCACTTAGACCAAACTGGTCTACATCGTGAGGAAACAAACAGGTTTGCATATAAAAATCAAAATAGATTTTCCTTTTTTTGTGTTTCTTTACCAGTTTCGCATGCTGTATTCACATGGCAGTGAAAAAGAAATCATTGCAGCAACCTTCAGATATCCAAGATCATTCAGGATATTTTATTCTGTTTAATATCAAATTAGGCTGCTATAGACAGTTGACAGAATGCACACTCTTTTGCATTCCGATGTTGAGTATCATAGCTCAGAAAATGTAACAAAAATGCAGTTTCTTTCAGCATTAGCTGCATTTTAAGAAAAGCACTTTGAAAACTCTCCCAGAATGCCACTGTTAGCTCAGTGTTAACAAGCTGTTTGTGCAAAGCAGCTTTTACCTGTGTGCAGCAATAGAACTATGTTCAAAAATCAGTGAATGCAAACTCCAAGTTACACAGATGTTGGTAAATCTATATCCAACTAATATAAAACTGAAAGGGAGGGTGTCTGGTCTTGCTCAAACGTGGTGTGTAGCAGAGCACAGCTCTACACCAGGCACTGCACTTCACTTGACTACTTCAGGTAAGAAGAAAAATTGCTTACTGAAGTGATGATAAAGAAAATTAATCTTTTCCCAGAGCAAAAATAGACCTGTCAGGATATGTTTATTAAGTGATTACTATTCATTGATTGCAATTATGGAGGAAGTTATAACTAAATAATAGAGGGTAATCTAGATGAGGAAAAAAAGATTGGAAAACTAATAACAAGGCGAAAGACTAAGAGTAAGTTCTTGAACCAATTTTGTGCCAGCATTTTAAGATGGAGGATTTCACTTTTCTTTGATCCATCTGACTGTTGTTAAAGTGTACTGTTACAAAATAGATCTGTTACTTTCACTGAAAATAATATTTGGGTGTTTAAAACCTTTGTTTTGAAATGATTGTGGCAGGTGCTTTCCATAGAAACCATCAGGATGGTATACTAAGGACAGAGTGATGTATACAGAGGTCATAAACACTCAAAAATACCATTTTGAAAGTGTAATTTGATCTGTAATTCATATCCCTGCTGGATGAAATACGACTGTGTTTAAATCATTGGTAAAAATCTCACTGTGAGACTAGTGAAATCAGAATTTAATCCTAAATATTTACAATAAAAATGTAAAAGTGTGTGAGGTGAGCTCTCACAAGAAGATATGTGAGATTTTCCTTGTGGCTGCTTGCCATATTCCCAAAGCCTTGGTCTTATCTGCTCACGTCCTACATTAGATGCA